>NC_092051.1:27272111-27567111 GCF_003086295.3 Arachis hypogaea | reverse complement strand
ATACTTGCATGAGCCTTGTCTAAGTGTACTTGTGTAAATCCTGAACTTGAGAAATTTGCCGCGAGTGGAGTTGCTCACTGCAATCCGCACTCTCCAGAAGTCAGTTGAAGCTTACTTGACTTGATATTCCCTGTTCTCTCTCTATCACAAGATCAAGCTGAATTCCTTCCCACAATGCACTTTGATTTTTCTCCTTGTGAACGTTGTCATTCAGCTTGTATAGTTCCTAAATATAACCATCGAGGTGATAACTCAATAGGAACAAAAATTTTAAAATACGGAAGATGGAATGAGTAGTATACCACAATAAGAAGAGATCTGAAGCTTTAATTTTGTCGACCATGTTGCATGCGGTTCAATCGACGCGTTAATAACAAGATTTCGAACATTGAGAGGAGAAAGCAACATTTGTGTCGAGATTCATCACATTTGAACCTAATGATACATTAATCAAGGACTTAGGATGTGAGTGAATGCAACCTTATGGTGCCACGATGACACCCCGGTAGAAAGACTTTTAGTAGTAATCGAAGGATTTAATACCGTTAGGTAATTGTGAATTGAATGACGAAAATTCATCCACCCTTTACCTATCAGAGGAAAAATGATCAGGTTATACATTAAGGTGGCGTGGTACGTTAGTCACTCCGGTATTAACCCAACCCCGAAAGATTTGATAACCTAGGTTCTAAATTGAAAACCGAAACAATAGAGAAAGGGTTAGTGAAATTCAAACTAAGATTCTAACTACGCGATCCCAACCAAATGATTTAATTGGAAGTGAAGACCTAGATAGTTAGAAAAAGGAAGTTGCACTTTCTTAGAAATTATCTCGACGAGATTAGGAGCGGTAAGTAGTTGAGACCAAGTGATTAAGACCGAGGAGTATTGAATTCGAAATGAGACCACTACTCACACCTCTTTTCAGGTAATCAAATCTGAATTTTGAGGACAAAATTCTTAATTAGGTGGGTAGGATGTAAACCCCGAAAAATTAGCGAATAATTAGTCAATAAATTAAATTTTTATAAAGAAAATTAAAAATATAAATTTTATATTAAAATATGATAGAGCTAATTAAAACGAGAATTTTGACACCAATTTCAAAGAATTTGACCTAAGATTGGGCCGAACTGGCCGAACCGGGCCCAAGGCCCATTTCAGCTCATTAGCCTTTAAGGGACACAGCTTCCCTTCCTTTCTCCTTTCCATTTCATGCTGCAGAATTTGGAGAAGGGGGAAGAACAATTAACACTTCCAAACCCTTGGTCAAAAATTCAATCCACCATAACTTCTTGCTCCGAGCTCCGATCGTTGCACCGTTTGCGGCCACATGATCACCGCGTCGAGCTCTACGATTCCATTGGATCAATTTCTTTGATAAGTCACCCTAACACTCCGGCCTCTCTACCCCTCCAATTTTCAAAAATTAGTGAGAATCCATGTTGAAAATTTGTGATTTTGGTTCTCTAGGTTCAAGTTTAGCTTGAGGAACTTATGGGCCTTTGCTCAATCAAGATATATTGAAGGTGAGGGTTCTCAAATTCTGTTAATTCTCGTTTATATGAGTTTGGGTATTAAATTTGGGCATGATACATGTGAATTAGGCTTGTATATGTGTATGTTGAAGATAATGGAGTACAATGGAGGCTTGGTGAAAGATTGGCGCTAAAGCTTTATTGAATTTAGACTTGTGGGGGTTGTGTGTGTGACCTTGGTGAGTTGCCTCGGGAAATATGTGGAAAAGCGGCCAAGTTATGGTTTAGGTTTCACGTATGTAATATATAATGTTTTGTGAAAACTTAGGCTAGTTGACTTTAAGATAGGCATGAATTCATGAGTATGTAAATTGATTAGTACTCCGTGACGAATGTTGTGTTTTGGCTTGGTTGTTGATGTTGGCATTTAAATGATGGATTGCCAAAAGATGAATTATTGATGCTTATGAAGTGGGAAACGGAATGAATATGAGTATATTGGAGTTATTAATGATAAGTTGATGATATTGTGGTATGTGTTGATGAGATTTTGGTAATTATGGCTTGTTGATTTGTCAATGATAATTATGAGTTGTTATTAATGAATTAAAGGAGTAAGTTAAAGAATGTTTAAAGATTGTAGATTGTGGTTGAAATGGTGATAGTGGAATAGAGCTTGATATATTGTATATGTGCAGATTTGGTGGATAAGGTGGACATGTTTAGAGTTAAGGTTAAAGTTTAAGCTAGGTTTAGAGTTCCCTAGAAGACCACCTTCTTTATGATTTCTGTTTAGTGATTTTAAGGTTTGGAATTTGGGAGTCGACATTCTAGGATTGCCTTTGGCATTCCCAAGACCTTATATATTATATGCGTGGCACCTTTACCATGCTGAGAACTTCCGGTTCTCATCCCATACTGTGTTGTTGTTTTCAGATGCAGGTCGAGCGGCACCTCGGTAGGCGTCTGAAGTTTCTGCGGTGAAGTGGTTTATTTTGGGATCTCCTTTTGTTACTTTGATGTATATATATGTATAGTTTCTTCGCTTATATGTAAGAATACTTTGTTTATGTCTCTTAGAGGTTTTTTTGGAGAACTAGGGTTTTGAACATGTTCTTTTGGGATATTATTATGTATATATATATATATATGTAGGTATATGTTCTCCGGCCAGCCTTGGCTTCGCATGCTGAGTTAGGAGCTTGTTATTTTGTATTATTGACCCTCTACTCGTGTCATCTGTATATATTTGTTGTTGAGCTTTCGTTTCCTTCTCACGCAAGTAACCACGTTTTCTGAGGGTTGCGCTTTCTGATTTTGCGATTTTGTTTTACCTATTTTCCAAGGCGCCTAGTATACTATCTCTTTTTTATTATTATTATTATTATTATATATTTTACTTTTAGAGGTCGTAATACCTTGCCACCTCAGCTTTATGACTTAAGCATAAGACTCTGTGTGGTAGGGTGTTACACATACCATATAACAAAAGATTACATAGATTAAGTAACAAATTCACCCACTACACATATTTTAAATTTCAGAGCATGAAAAGCCTAAGTTTCAAAATGTAATACATATCCAAAAGTAACATAAAAAAGTTTCAAACCAACTAAAGTACTACTTCTTAGTTACAGAAACTCGAATCAGTTGATCAGTCTTTCGAAACCATCCCAAACACAGATGAATCTCTGGTTTTAAGTTTGTGTATTTTCACAAAATCTTTTCATTTAGGACCAATTTTGTATTCTCGTTCTTTGCCTTTACTTTTTAAAACATTCATTTCAAAGCTTGTAGTAATCTCTGATTCCTCAACAACAAACTTCCAATTTTCTGATCCTCCTGACTCAAGTAGTAACTTAGCAAATTGATACGGGATATACTGTGTAAAAAAAAATAATTCCACAAAAAAATTAAAGTAACTAATAAATATGAAACTATCATTATGCAAACTTACAACTCGATCAGCCTTGACATCATGCTTTGTAAATATCTTGCAATGATGTAGAACAAAATATCTATTTATTTCAATGATAATTTATAGAAAAATGTCATCAAACTAAAAATGATAACAATCAAAGATGTAAGATGATGTTATACAAAATATTCTTAAATAGAAAGTAATTCTTCTACCTAATACATTTTGATTGTAACAAACTTAACTACCAATTAGTTTATACAGAGAATGATAAAATCAAGAACTCATGTAACACTAGTATAATATTAAATCAGAAAAAAATGAACATACCCTCTCTTTTTTGTCATTGATCTATTCTGGATAGTGCTTGCTTTTGAATTGTTCTTAACAATTTTTTACACACCAGGACTACAGGTGCAATTAATAAAAAAAAGCGAAAAAATTCAAAAATAATTTAAAAATAACAGACAACCAAAGAAGCAAATAGCAACATGATGTTATACAATGAATTATAGACATATTTGAAAATAAATATGTCAATAAATATAATAATTAAAGTATAACATGTACAAAATTAACAATAATTAAAAAAAAACTGAAAATTCTAACATTTTCATATTTTCATGCATCCCATTATTCTCTATACTAGAAGCAACATCATCCAATGCATCAAAGTAGTTTAACCCTAACTTATTCTGGATAACTTTTAACAAAGATATCCCAATAATATCTTTAACATAGTGAGATTCATAAAAATCCATATAGATTGGATTATTTCACTTATCCACAGGAGCCATAAAAAATATTCCACTTGTGATATACATTAAACAAATCCTCACCAAAACATACTCATGTTGTGGTTAGTGATAAGGATAGAGATCCTTGACCACCAAACCTTGCCAAGACCTTTTTAGCCATTAGTTTACTTCCTTGTAATTTATCTTTCATGTCTCTTATCAAAACCCCAAAACATTCTCCATAACCAATAACAAGAACACTTTATTGCAATTCCTAGGGAGAAGGACCCGAGGTTTAAATACTTCGGTTATTAATTTTAGGGGTTTGTTTTAGTGACAAACAATCTTTTGTCTGAAAGGATTATTTGTTGGTTTAGAAACTATACTTGTAACGAGATTTCATTAGTGAAATTCTATACCATCAAAAATCTATTCATCACAGCTCTGTCGGAGCCATTCTATAAGGCTCAATCGACACTGGTCCGGCTCCCGACACCAATTCAATCGCAAACTCAATTTTCCTTTGAGGTGGGAACTCAGGGATATCTTCCGGGAACACTTCTGGAAAATCTTTAACCACCGGTATCTGATCTAATTTCTGGGCATCGCCCAACGCATTAGCAGCCAACAGAATATAACCATGACACTCCTCCCCACTATAGTGCACCATTACAGAGTTCAAGTAATATCCCGTAGCTACCACCGCTTTATTTTCTCCGTCCGGCATAAACCGAATTATCCGTTCAAAACAATCCAACAAAACCCGATTCTTCGACAACCAATCAAACTCCAAAATCATCTCTAGCCCCACCATTGGTAAACAAATCAAATTATGCACAAAGTCTCTACCCTCGAGCTTGAAACCTACTTGTCTATAGTCATAACTGTCTGATGCGGAGTATGTACATGCAGAGCAAAAGGTAACTCTGACACTTTCAAACCTAATTCCTCAACTTTAGCAAACGAAATAAACGAATGCGAAGCTCCAGTATCATATAATGCAACTAAGGACTTATCACCAATTAGACATATACCTCTCATCAACGGATCTGCCTTAGAAGCATCCTTGGCATTCACAGCAAAGACTCGACCTTGATGTTGACTTTGGCCCGCATTCTGGTTCCTCCCACGAGTGCAATCCCTCGTAATGTGGCCAGGCAACCCACAAATGAAACAACCAGCTAAACCAATTTTGCATGAGTCAAAAGGATGAAAACGCCCACAACATACACAAGTCAAATCCAGAGAATTCTTACTCAGATTTCCTCTCCCTTTAGCATATTGAAACTGAGTCTGAGTGTTCTTCCTGAAACCTCGTTGACCTTGAGGCGCTATCCTCCTCTTTTGAAGCTTTGACATCTAGGATGGGAGTACTTGCCACGCCCCTGACTAGAGCTCCCTCCATGAGTGTCCTTGGTCGTCGCCACGGTCTTGGCATATTCTTCCACCACTCTAGCCTTGTTCACCAACGGATCTCCATAGGTGCCACATCAATCATAATACTATCCTTTAAACCTCTCTGGTATTTAATGCACTTCCAGCTCTTGTAAGTCTCCGGGGCACCTTGACATACCCCAGAAAACCTACAGAGTTCCTCAAACTTGTTGGTGTAATCTGCCACAAACATGGAACCTTGCTTCAGCTGCATCAGTTCCATCTCATTTACTTCCCTTGCAGACTCAGGGAAGTATTTCTTGTAAAAGGCCGTTTGGAACACCTCCCATGAAACATCAGCGTTCTGGAGCTGTAGCAAGCGACACTCTGCTTGCCACCAGGGCTGGGCCTCTCCCGCAAGCTGATAAGCGGCAAACTCTACATACTGATTGAGTGGAACATGTTGCGCCTGTAAAGCACGCTCCATGGCTTGGAACCAATGATCCGCTTCAGTAGGATTTGTAGATCCTCGGAAAGTTAGCGGATGAACCTTGAGGAACGTGTCCAAGGTCATCGGAACTCCTCCCGTGTTATCGCCATTTCCCTCAGCATTATCGTTGGCATTTCCTTCTCTGTTCCCATTGCCATTCCCCGCCGGTTGGCCTAACCTCTGCACAGCTTGCAGAGTCACAGCAGCATTAGCTTCCATGGTATTAGCGAGATTCGCCATTGCCGCTATGAACCCGGCATGGTTATCAGTTGGCTGCTCATTCCTACTTTCTCGTGTACGTGTTCGACCTCGCCCGGGAGTGGCCATTAGGGTTCCTATCTACACCAAACAATCGATAACAAGGTGATCAATCTCAATATCAAAAGCCTAATGCTTCAATTATCCCAAATAGGCACTCACAAACAAGCATGCTATGCACATATCAAGTAGATAACCTAATAGCATCAAAGAAAAGACACACAGAGTATGCAATGAAGCACAATCGGTCCATCCCTCAGGCTCACGAGGACGAACCGCTTTGATACCACTAAATGTAACACCCTAATTAGCCTAAGCTTTACCTCGTGTCATAAAGCAAAGGTTAATTAGAGACTACGACAATTCTAAGCTCATACGTATATATATATATATATATATATATATATATATATATATATATATATATATATATATATATATATATATATATATAAGAAATAATATAATCTAGAATCCCGATGAAGGATATAGCTCAAAAATAGGATTTCAAAAGCGCAAAACGTACTAACGAAGCTACTATCTTAAGGCACAAGAAACAGACAAGATACAACAAAATATAAGTATATAATATCATAGGAAACTAGCCTCGACTCGTGGAGTTTAAGCCGACTAGCCATATACAGGTATACAGAACCATACAGAAACCTGACAGTTGAAAAATAGCTTATACAAGTTTTGTTCTCTCAAATACAAGCCTCTAGGCTAAACAAAATACAAAAGGAGAGATGTATAAACAAGATAAACCAAAAAGACTCCAAAAGAATCCAAGATCCTCCGCTTCTGTCACCATCCAAAGCAACTCACCGAGGTGGGTTGCGACTTGCATCTGAAAAACACAACAAAGATATGGTATGAAAACCGGAGGTTCTCAGTATGATAACAGTGCCTAGTGATGTAGGATATAAGACCCCGGGATGCCAAAGGCAATCCTAAGCTTTACATCCATCACAAGATTCAAACTTAAAGCATTCTAAAACAAATAAGCATAATATAAACCTTATCATAAATAAACTGGGTGATCTATCTTAAGGGATTTCTATTCTAACCAAACACCGCTGTCCCACAGCCTTTACCAACCTATCCTCCATGCGATCCCATTGCCACCGCCTTCTGAACCTCCTCAATTCCAGTAGAAAGCACAATTAATAACAATGCAAGTAATTCACAAATAAAAGCATACAAGGCAAGTAGATCAAGTAAGCAAATAGGCATGTTATTCAATTGGGCATACAATTACAAGTCGGCAAAGCAAACAAGCAGATAGAAAATGCATATGATGAATGCCTGCCCTACTGGCTATGATATCACACTGTCGGTTCAACTGCCAACCCGACACATCTCCATGGAGACGTCGCCCTTCAGATTTCTCATATTGGAACCCCCGAGATATAGTGCCCGGATCACTATCCAGGTACCGGCGCCTGCACGCCTATAGATCCGAAGGGATGCGAGCGGGATACTCTTGCCTCAGACCTCACATCTCAACGTAAGCAGGATTAACCACCGTCCTTACGCCGCCACCGCCACCTCGACAGGCGGGATTAACCACCATCCCTGCCGGGCGCATAGCGTCTCATAATCTCAGTAAAAACATTATTTCAGTGGTTTTCAGAAAGCATTTTCAGTATACAGAGATCCATCGTCTCAATCTGAGTCCTCAACTCATCTGAACCACTGTCCATTCATAACTCAAGTTCCAAATATCAAAAGTTCCTCTTTCCTCATCTCATATATCAATCATCCTTCACTTAACGTCAACCATTCTCAGCACGCCAGAAACCTAGGCCTCCATTTTCTAATTTATCATAAAATCATGTACTAGGACCCTTAAGTTATATCCCATGTTCTAATACTCAAAACTAGGCCCAAAAGTCTTAAAATGGTGTTTTAGAAGCTTACAACCTTGTTGGGAAGGTAGAATAGTTGAAAAATAAGCAAAATTTGAGAAACAGGACGTGTGCGGCCGCACAGGGGTCTGTGCGTGAGCACGCCCAGGAAATTTTAAAATGTGTGCGTACGCATAGGGGTGTGCGTATGCACAGGTGGCAAAACTTTCAGAATCTGTTCACTCGCACAACCTGTGCCAGCGCCCCAATAGACTGGCCTTCCCGACGTGTGCATCCGCACAGGTTGAAATTCTTCCCTAGATGTACGCACGCACAAGCTGTGCTAGCGCTGCAAACAGAACGCACTCCCCTGCCTGTGTGTGTGCACAGGTGTATGCGTTCGCACAGGTCAAAATTCTCGCAGGGTGTGCGTCCGCACAAGTGTGTGTGCCCGCACATATCAGTAATCATGAAATTCTGCAACTTTGCAGAATTTCATATTTTTAACACCAACTTTGAATGATCATAACTTCCTCTACAAAATTCCAAATTTAACAAACTTTATATCAATTTAAAGGGTTTTCAAAGATCTTTAATTCTAAATAAACTTCAATCAGTTTTGAAAACCAATGCAAAAGTTATGATCGAGCAAAGTTCACTAAAAATCCAATTTTACCAAAAGCCACATTTACCAAATATTCCCAATTCTCGAACCACCTCCAACCAAAACAACATCAACCTCCCATTTACAGCACAACTACCCTCTTGGGTCAAAAATTCATCACTTACCACATCTTTTCATCACATTTCACCGTTCTCCAACCATCAATACCAATCATGCAATACCACAACTAATCCCCATTCAACTCTTCAAACCACATAACCATATCATTAACATTAATTCCACATATATCTTAACATTAGAAATCATCATACCTTCACCTCAATAATCATCACACCATCATAAATCATCATACATTAACATTTCAAACAACTCATCAACCATTATAATTCAAACCTATCCTATGGGTCACTAGCCTAAGTGTCTATGAATATTACAACATAGAGGAAACCGAAACCATACCTTGGCCGATTCTCTTTATGCACCAAAGCCCAAACGAGCACAAGCTATGCTTTCCAACACAATCCAAGCTTTCAATTCCACTCCAATAAGCACAATTAGGTTCCAAAAGCTCCCAAAGTCACAATAATCAAACTATATGCATACAATTCACCTCAAATCAACCTAGGGTTCTAATTAAACATAAATTCACAAGGGTTTAATGGCTCTTACCTCTTCCAACAGATTTGGATGTCAAAACCCAAGGCTAAGTAAGGCTTAGAGCAAACCTAAACATCCAAAGTCACAAAAACTCATTTAACTCCAAAGCCCTAGGAACAAAAATTTTGGAGAGAAGAATAGAAAGGATTTCGTGGTTACCTCTCCAGTTTCTTGTATGGGTTTTGTAGAGCTCTTCACGAGAAACGCGTAGCCGCAAATGGTGCGGGGATCGGAGCTCTCTAGCTTAAGATATGAGCTTCGGAAGAAGATGGTAAATAGTGCTTCTCCTTCCCCTTCTCCCCTTTCTATTTTCTGCTGTGTGTTGTTGTGTTTAGTGGCTGGTGGGTTCACTTATGAACCCTTATATATGTTGGGCTTGGGTCCAACTTGGGCCCGATCCTACCCATTAGCGATTTTAGCTTGTTTGGCACAACTTCGGGCCAAACCTTTAAAATTAATGCTCAATTTTTCATTTCTAATATTTTTCTAAGGTTTTTGCCGGTTTTCACTTTTTCTCAAGCGGTACCGGGCAGACTTGAACCGGTTCAACTGTCGGTTCACAGTTTTTCGTGGTTTTTCACAAAAAGTACATTTCCTGACTCAGAAAGACCTACTGAGTCCGAAAATCACCTTTAAATCCTCAAATTCTCACTCTAACTTTTTGAAGTCTAATTTGGGCAATTAATTACTTAATTAACTGGTTAATTAGTTGCGGTTCTTACAAAAAGCGAAAAAATTCAAAAATAATTGAAAAAAAAATAGACAACCAAAGAAGCAAACAACAACGTGATATTATACAATGAATTATAGACATATTTGAAAATAAATATGTTAATAAATACAATAATTGAAGTATAACATGTACAAAATTAACAATAATTAAAAAAACTATAAATTCTAACCTATTCATATTCTCATGCATCCCATTATCCTCTATACTAGAAGCAACATCATCCAACGCATCAAAGTACTTTAACCCTAACTTATCCTGGATAACTTTTAATAAAGATATCCCAATAATATCTTTAACATTGTGAAATTCATAAAAATCCATATAGATTGGATTATTTCGCTTATCCACAGGAGCCATAAAAAAATTCCACTTGTGACATACATTAAACAAATCCTCACAATGCTTTTGAAGTTATAGAAAGCAAATAACTTCTCTACCTCATGTGAAGGTATCCAAATATTTTTTCCTCGAGTTTTTATTTTAAGATTGATACAATTGTCACAGAGATCAATTAGGACAATTTCATGTTTCAAAAGATTACATAGATTAAGTAACAAATTCACCCACTACACATATTTTAAATTTCAGAACATGAAAAGCCTAAGTTTCAAAATGTAATACATATCCAAAAGTAACATAAAAAAGTTTCAAACCAACTAAAGTACTACTTCTTAGTTACAGAAACTCGAATCAGCTGATCAATCTTTCGAAATCATCCCAAACACACATGAATCTCAGGTTTTAAGTTTGTGCATTTTCACAAAATCTTTTCATTTAGGACCAATTTTGTATTCTCGTTCTTTCCCTTTACTTTTCAAAACATTCATTTCAAAGCTTGTAGCAATCTTTGATTCCTCAACAACAAGCTTCTAATTTTCTGATCCTCCTGACTCAGGTAGTAACTTAGCAAATTGATACGGGATATACTGTGTAAAAAAAAATTAATTCCACAAAAAATTAAAGTAACCAATAAATATTAAACTATCATTAAGCTAACTTACAACTCGATCAGCCTTGACATCATGCTTAGTCAATATCTTGTAATGATGTAGAACAACATATCTATTTGTTTCAATGATAATTTATAAAAAAATGTCATCAAACTAAAAATGATAACAATCAAAGATGTAAGATGATGTTATACAAAATATTCTGAAATAGAAAGTAATTCTTCTACCTAATACATTTTGATTGTAACAAACTTAACTACCAATTAGTTTATACAGAGAATGATAAAATCAAGAACTCATGTAACACTAGTATAATATTAAAATCAGAAAAAAATGAACATACCGTCTCTTTTTTGTCGTTGATCTATTCTGGACAGTGCTTACTTTTGAATTGTTCTTGACAATTCTTTGTACATCAGGACTACAGGTGCAATTAATAAAAAAAGCGAAAAAAATTCAAAAATAATTGAAAAAAAAACAAACAACCAAAGAAGCAAATAGCAACGAGATATTATACAATGAATTATAGACATATTTGAAAATAAATATGTTAATAAATACAATAATTGAAGTATAACATGTACAAAATTAACAATAATTAAAAAAACTGTAAATTCTAACCTATTCATATTCTCATGCATCCTATTATCCTCTATACTAAAAGCAACATCATCCAATGCATCAAAGTAGTTTAACCCTAACTTATCCTGGATAACTTTTAACAAAGATATCCCAATAATATCTTTAACATAGTGAGATTCATAAAAATTCATATAGATTAGATTATTTCGCTTTTCCACAGGAGCCACAAAAAATATTCCACTTGTGACATCTATGGAATTTCACAAACAAGGGGATTCCCACAGAATCATGAAACACAACATAGACGTACAAAGGAACTCTAAGACATCTATGGCTTTTTCTTTTAATTTTGCACTCTCTGCCTTTTTCCGCTCTATGGCTTTTTCATACAAACATCACTGTTTGCTTTTTTTTTTCATGAGACTCAAGACATGACAAAATTAAACAGAAAAATACTAAATAGAATATATTGAAGGAGAAGAAAATCTGTAAGCTTAGGTAGCTCTGAGAATCCTCTGCCTTGCACTCTCACTGCTTACTTCTAACTCCTTGCTCCAATCAGTGGCTATTCCCCCTTTTTATAGAAGAGAGAAGCCTCCACACTTGAAGCCAAAAACCCAAGCCAACTTCTTCTTCCTTCAAGAAACCGGTTCGGCCACACAGAGAGAGAAGAGATAACCATGCAATAACCAACATGCAATTACCTCTAGTCCTTCCTTGGTCATCACTCTTCATCAATTCGAGCTCTCCATCCTTGGCTTGCTCTCCAAGATGGATTTCTGGCCCTTGATGCTTCATGATGATGATGACTTCATCTGCTTTAATCTCTGCCTCTTCCATCACTTCGCCACTCTAGCTACTTCCTGTGGTGGTTGAGCAGAACCAAAGACAAGCCATGCCTCCAAGAATCTCCTCTTGCTGGCCGAATCTTCATCAACCATTTTTGGTATGAAGAAGCCAAGATATCATCACAGAATCTTACCAAGAGTGATGCAGATCTTAGCCACGGCATACTTTTCTTTTGTTATGTTTTCTTGCCATCATTAGTTCGATGGTCTTTAGCTTGCTCATAGCTTCATCTTGATATGTTGCAAGAGCTTCCATGGTTTGCTGTGTAAAGACCGAAACAGGAAGCGAAGATGAGAGAGAGGAGAGAGAAATTTAAACACTAGCTAATGGGTAATGATAAAGTGAAATTAAAGTTCAACTTCCTTGCATAAGGTAGCGTGTAAGGCTACTGAACCCATCAAATCAATTTCTCTCTCTCACATTTATCTTTCCAATGCTAGCATATTAGATTTTGAGATCCATCCCATAATGATAAATGGAATCCGTTGGAAACATGAAGTAACTTTGCTTTCTTTCTCATTTTGGTTTCGGACCAAACAAGCATGAGAGGCATTCATCAAAGTTAAAATTGGGCTTGGTAGCAACAACATTTAATCTCTGGCCCAATAATAACATTTGCTTTCCTGATGAAATTTTGATCAAACAATGATCAAACGGAAAAGCATGTGACACACTTGGGCTTAGAGCAACCAAACTCATTCGGGCCCAATTTAAAACACAACATTGTCTCAGCCACAATGATCATAATAAATTAATATCAAAGCTGAGCATTTATAAACATATTGGGCTTGCACCAGATTTTCATTTTTGGCCTAAAAGTAGCACCTGCAACAAAATTATTTAATCAATATATGTTAAATGAAAATCAGATTAATAATTTTGTAATTAATTATTTTTAATAATGTTTAGTCATCACAAATATTAGTTTAGAGTTTTCCAAACTCATCAATCTCCCCCTTGATGACAAACATTATTAAAATTGAAATGGAAAGAAATTTAAAGATTGAGTAAAGAGTACTCCCTTTGAATTTGAATTTCTCCCCTTTCAAAATGTCACGTGGCTCCCCCTTTAAATATGCTATTCTTACCAAGGGAAGCTTTATACCTGTAACAATTTAAATCAAGCTTCAAGCAACAATGTTATTCAACATATTAATTTTGAAATGTTGAATGCTTGATTTATGAGCAGTTTAGAATGATATACAAAACTTATTTGCTATCACAAGTTTGATTTTCTGCTCAAACCACATAATTAATTTATTTTGAAAAAAGATTTTGCTGTTCAAATATTTTTCACTAAATCAGAGCAATCATGGTTATGGTAGGAAAAATATTTTTTATCAACATGATATAATCTTTCCAGACACAGCAACTTTCATTAATTCAAAGTAAAGGAACTGCCAAAAATAAATCCAATCATCAATCATTCTATCAAGGTAATTCAAATTTCTTACAAACACATATTTTACCAAGATAATTAAATGGCAGTAGTTAAAGTAGAACCGAATGCTATATTAACAAAACATCTTCAAACATAATCCTAATGCATTTTCACAATGCATTATTTATCATCAACAAGGGTGATCATGAACTCTCAAAGAGAATTTCATCCACTGTTTTCCAGTTTCAATTTTGGACCAATTTCCTCCCCTTTTTGGCATCAAGGGGCATTATGTACCTGCATCAAGAAGGCATTGGCAATACAATAAAATATTCATAAAATGCTAAATATGTCAAAGTGTCAAGGAGCAGTGAGTATCAAGTCATGCTTCTACAAAAGAAAGATTGAGCCTAATCATGCCAATATCAAATAACATAAAACAATAGTCATCAATCATCTGACAGATGGAAAGTAGAGTCCTCAGCGCCTTCTTCACTATCATCTCCCAGATCCTCCTTAAGACCTTCTAACATCAGATCGACCCTATCTTGGCATCTTTTCCAAGCTTTCTCGCTCTCATAAGCTAGCTTACGGGCCTCTTTGTGAGATTGAACCATCATTTCTGCCATGTTTGAGAATTCACCCAAAATCTGTTTGATGGATTTGGCTGTTTTGGAAGATTCTGGCCTGCTCTCATCGTCACTATCCGATGTAACAGTTTTGCGCCCTTTGGTTCCCTTAGTCGCTCTTCCTCCTTTGATTGAGGACACCTTGTTCTCTACAGCCTCATTTAACAGATCAACTTTAAAGTATTCAAAAATTCTAGTTAAAAACATACCATAAGGCAGGTTAGCCTTTTTGGTACTTCTAACAGAATCCCACATATGCCTAATCATAATATAACCAAAGGATATCAGTGTAGAGGTAACCAAAGCAAATAATATGAGACAGTCAGAAAACGTTACTCGGTTGTGTGAGCCACTTTGGGGAGTCAAAATGTGGGTGATGATTCAGTGAATCAGAGAGTTGACTAGTCCTAGAGCTTTGTGGGTTGGAATTGTTCCATGCAAGCCAGAGAGATTCTCGCAAATGTGCTGAAGAACCGTTTTGTATGAAACGCCAACTTGTGTATCCCATTTTTCTGCCATGTACGCTCGCGGTCCTTCATCTTTGAAGCCCAGGGCCGCTCCAATGGTCTCAGAATCAAGGGCTATTTGAACCCTTTTGACATAGGAATGAAGAGAGCCGTCAATGAGTCGCATATTGGCATAAAATTCCCGGACTAGGCCAGGATAGACTGGTTTCTGAATGAGAAGAAGTGGCTTCCAGTTGAGGAGTTCAAACAGAGGAGAGATGTTGATGCCTTTGTTAGAGAGAGTGTCAAGATTGACAAGGTAGGTTGCACACAAGTGACGTTTTTCCATAACTTCCTTGTGAAACTCAAAAGAGGTACAGGAGTTGAATCTGCTTGGATCATAATGAGAGTGAGTCTTGCTGTACTTGTTTTTGAATTCCAGGGATTCCAAATTTGGAGGTTCGGTGGTGTTGTTTAGTGCAAACCCCTTGGTTTTCTGTGAGCTTTTTCCGGGGGTAGTTCTCTTTGGTGATGAAGGTGGTGGTGAATGAATGGGCGAGGTATGAAATTCTTCCTCTTCCTCAATGCGGGGCTCTTTATTTTTCCTGCTTCTTCTTCTTCTGGAACTCTTCTGTGCTATTACTTTCTTCCTCATGGTTTCGGTGTGCTTGGTTGGGGGTGAGGGAGAAGATGAAGAAGTAGAATGTATGTGGATGTGAGTGTGGGTTTGAGGGGTTGATGGTTTTTGAGAGAGGAGGATTCTTTCACTCTTCCTTAGCGCGGTTTTCTTTTTCATGGTGATGGAAGAATAGAATATGAAAGATTGTTGAAGTAACCGAATTGAGTGGGGGGAGAAGCAAGGTGAGTGTCACATTAAATGTGGATTGGAGAGAGAGACTTTGGTGGAGGTAATGACCATTAGTGGACAGTTAATGACCATTATGGTGTAGTTATTACCCAAAATGATTCCCCTTTTTTTTTTTTGAAATCAAAAACTGAAAAGTTGTTGCCTTAAATCAAGGGATTAGATGGAGAGAGGGATTTGATTTGACAATAACCACTTCCAAAAAGATATAATGACACAAGGAAGAGGATTTTTATTTGCATAGAGAGACAACTAACATAACGGCAAAGTGGGGTCAAGAAAATTTGGTGGGGCCCATGAGAATTCACTTTTAGATACTGTCTCCCCCTTGATCACAGCCCTTTCAACGCTTCTAATTTTATCTCGTCCAAACCTACGAGACAAAACTGAACAGAATCAAATTTTCACAATTTATCAATGAAACTTAAATCAAACATTCCCAAACTTTTTCTCAGGGCACAGAATCTGTCTTCACAGAGGGGTTTTGTAAAAATATCAGCAATTTGGTCTTCAGATTTTACAAATTGAATATCAATAGTACCCTTTTACACATGTTCCCTAATAAAATGATATTTTATCTCAATGTGCTTGGTTCTTGAGTGCAGAACTGGATTTTTTGAAATGTTTATAGTACTCATATTATCACAAAATAAGGGTATACTATTGATTTTTAATTTGTAATCTTCCAATTGTGTTTTTAACCAAATTAATTGTGAACAACATGCAGATGCGGAAATATATTCAGCTTCAGCTGTGGATAGAGCCACTGTGGCTTGTTTCCTGCTTGACCACATGTTGAGTGAGCTTCCAAGGAAGCAACACATGCTGGAGGTGCTCCTTCTATCCACTCTATCTCCCGCATAATCTGCATCACAAAACCCTACTGCACAAAAGTCATCAGATTTAGGATACCACAAGCCATAATCACAAGTTCCCTTAATGTATCTAATGATGCGCTTAACAGCCGTAAGATGGGATTCTTTTGGATGAGATTGAAACCTTGAATATACACCCACACTTTGGACTATATCCGGTCTAGAAGAGGTAAGGTACATAAGTGAACCTATCATTCCTCTATACCTTGTTTCATCCACATCTTGACCATCATCATCCTTTTCAAGTTTTGTATTAGGATGCATTGGAGTACCCATTGATTTGGAGTTTTCTAGGCCAAACTTTTTGATAAGCTCTTTTGCATACTTTCCTTGGTAAATAAAAGTACCACTAGGAGTTTGTTTAATTTGGAGGCCAAGAAAGAAAGTAAGCTCTCCCATTAAACTCATCTCAAACTCACTAGTCATGAGTTTTCCAAACTCTTCACACAAGGAAATGTTGGCCGATCCAAATACAATGTCATCAACATAAACTTGAACAAGGAGCATATCATCATTAGATGCTTTAATAAATAAAGTAGTGTCGGTGGTACCCCTTTGAAATTGATTTTCTAACAAGAAGGCACTAAGCCTTTCATACCAAGCTCTTGGAGATTGTCTAAGACCATAAAGAGCCTTAGTTAGTTTGAAAACATGATTTGGAAACTCTTTATGTTCAAAACCGGGGGGTTGTGCCACATACACTTCTCTATCAATAAAGCCATTAAGGAAAGCACATTTAACATCCATTTGAAACATTTTAAAACCCTTATGGGTAGCATAGGCAAGAAGCAACCTAATTGCTTCCATTCTAGCTACCGAAGCAAAAGACTCATCAAAATCTATACCCTCTTCTTGATCATAACCTTGGGCCACTAATCTAGCCTTGTTACGAACAACTTGTCCATCCTCACCAAGTTTATTTTTAAATACCCACTTAGTACCCGTTAATTACCTTCTTACCATCCGGATGAGGTACTAATGTCCAATCCTCATTCTTGTCAAATTGAGCAAGTTCCTCTTGCATTGCTTTAACCCATGATGGGTCCTCAAGAGCTTGTTTGACATTGTTGGGCTCTATTTGTGACAAGAGAGCAAGATTGCTAGGTTCGGTTTGCCTTTTGGTGGATGATCTTGTTGTTACTCCTTGAGAGGGATCACCAATGATGAAGTTATGAGGATAACCCTTCATGGACTTCCATTCTCTAGGCTTTCGGACAGGTGTAGAGCTTTGATGAACTTCTGGTGGTCTCACTGTTTCAGTTGCTCGTGCCTGCTCAGGAGACAAAATGGAAATGTCTCCTCCAATCTGACGAGACAAAACTGGACTGGCAGATTCTTCATTCTGAACTGATTTGGGGTTTTCTTTGCTTGTTCCAGCTTCTTCATTATCTGAATCATTATCTATCACAGTACTAGGAATTAAGTTAGAATCACAAAAAGTAACATGTATGGATTCCTCTATAGTCCTATGCTCCTTGAGATAAATTCTATAGGCCTTGCTTGTGGTGGAATATCCAACAAACATTCCTTCATAGGATTTTGGATCAAACTTTCCAAGATTTTCTTTATTATTAAGCACAAAATATTTGCATCCAAAAACATGAAAGTACTTAAGATTTGGAGGGGTTCCTTTCCATAGCTCATAAGGGGTTTTCTTTAACCCTTTTCTAATGATTGTTCTATTCAAAATATAACATGTTGTGTTCACAGCTTCAGCCCACAAAAATTTAGGAATCTCATTCTCACATAGCATAGCCCTAGTCATCTCTTGAAGGCTTCTATTCCTTCTTTCAACCACCCCATTTTGTTGGGGGGTTTTAGGACATGAAAAATTATGAGAAATTCCTAAGTCATCACATAATTTTTCAAAATCTTGGTTTTCAAATTCTCTTCCATGATCACTTCTCAAGTGGACAATTTTCAAATCCTTTTCGTTTTGAATTTTCTTGCAAAGAGTGGAAAAGGCATGAAAAGCATCATTCTTATGAGCAAGAAAAAGTACCCAACCAAATCTAGAGTAATCATCTACCACCACAAGACCATAGTGTTTACCTCCTAAACTTTGAGTTCTAGTAGGACCAAAAAGATCAATATGTAACATCTCCAATGGCCTTTTGGTTGAGATTCCATTTTTTGATTTAAAAGAGGATTTTACTTGTTTGCCCAATTGACAAGCGTCACAAGTAAGATCCTTATTAAACTTGATGTTTGGAATTCCTCTAACCAAATTTCTTTTGACTAGCTTAGAAATTTGATACATGCTAGCATGTCCCAACTTTCTATGCCAAAGCCATTTTTCAGATTCAAAAGATGTAAAGCATGTTACATTTTGTTCCTTTAAATCCTCAAGAGTTAATCCATACACATTGTTGCATCTTTTAGCTTCAAAAAGGACATCCCCAGTTTTTTCACAAACAACTAAACAAACAAACTTCTTAAAAATAACTTCAAAACCCAAATCACGTAATTGACTAACACTAAGTAAATTATGTTTCAAGCCATGTACAAGAAGGACATCATTTATACAAGATGAGAAACTTTTACCCACTTTCCCAACAGCCACAATTTTTCCTTTTGCATCATCACCGAATGTGACAAGTCCTCCATCATATTCATCAAGCTTTATGAAGAAGGTTGTCTTTCCGGTCATATGCCTAGAGCATCCGCTATCCATATACCACATATTTTCCTTCCGTTTGGATGCTAGGCACACCTACAAAACAAGCTTAGGTAACCTTAGGTATCCAAATCTTTTTGGATCCTTTTATGTTAAACCATCTTCTATGTCCTAAGCCATTGTAATAAAAAATAATTTTATAAACCTTATCACCAATCATTCTTTCACCAAAAAATATTGAATGGGAAAGTGTCCATTTCGGTTGCATAGTCTACAAAATCTTGGAGTTGCTATTTTGTTAAAGTAGGTTGGGTCTTGATACCTTGTATCATTTGAAGATGAAGCAATGTTTTCAAAATGAGATTTTTCAGATTTATAAAACCCCAACCCAGCCCTATCATAAAGAGGTTTTTGACTAGCCAAGATTTGATTCAGATTCTCAGAACTTTGGGTGAACTTGGCTAAGTCTTCCTTAAGTCTTTTAACCTCTTTAAGCAACTCTTCATTTTGCTTAAAACAATCCACATATGCAAGAACAGAATGATTACTTTCACAGCTCTTAATTTGGGCTCTTAACTGCTTATTCTCTTCAACAAGATCACAAGCAGTTTCGGCCTCTCTCACTTTTTCTTTTAAAAAACTGTTTTCAGCCTTAAGAATGGTGATTTGTTGTTCAAGTTCTTGATTTTTCAGCAGAAAACATCTTATTTTTTCAGAAAGGTGGTCTATCATAAGATGAAGATCTTCAGTGTTAGGATTATGAAAGACTACCTGATCTATGTGATCTGCCATGAGACAAGGTTGTGACTTGGTTTCAGATTCCTCGTCATCATCATCCGAGTCATTTTCCAAATCTTCCCATGAAGCCATCAGTCCCTTCTTCTTTCCTCTTTTCGGCTTCTCCTCCTTCTTTAACTTGGGACAATCAGATTTGAAATGCCCCATTTCCTTGCAGTTGTAACAGGTTACTTTGCTAAGGTCTTTCTTCACTTTCCTTGAGCTGCTGCCTTTGCCTTTGAGCTTCATCATTTTCCTGAATTTTTTGGCAAATAACACAAATTCATGTTCAGAGAAGTTATCACTGGATTCATCATCCAGAGGGTTAGTCATAGAAGAAAAAGCAATTCCCTTTTTTTTTGAATCTTTTTTTAAATAGGTGTTTTCAAAAGCAAGAAGATTTCTTCTCAAATCATCAATAGTCATAGAATCTAAGCCACTGTTCTCAGAAATAATTAAGGCTTTTGTTTCCCACTCTTTTGTGAGACATCTCAGCACTCTCCTCACTAGCACAGATTCAGAATGTGTAATTCCCAGAGCATCTAAGCCAACAATGATGGCATTGAACCGTTCGAACAGTTCATCAATGGACTCTCCTTCCTTCATTGTAAACATTTCATATTCTCTGTTTAACATGTCTATCCGAGTCTTCTTTACAATGGTGGTTCCTTCATGAGTGATTTGTAGCTTGTCCCAGATTTCCTTTGCCGTTGTGCATCGTGATACCTGTCGGTACTCCTCGAAGCTGATAGCACAGTTGAGCAGGTTTACTGCCTTGGCATTTAACTCCACCTTCTTCCTATCTTCCTCGGTCCAGCTTGCTTCTGGTTTGAGAGAGACTATTCCTTCAGCACTTATGTTAGTTGGAAATTGAGGGCCTTCTAAGATGATCTTCCAAAATCTGTAATCTACTGCTTGCACAAATATCTTCATCCTCTCCTTCCAATAGGTATAATTTTTCCCATTGAAAAGAGGAGGTCTGTTGCTCGATTGACCTTCAGTCAGATTATAGGACACCACATTTGCGCCACTGTTTTCTGCCATAAGGATCTTTTCTCCAAGCTGCAAAGCTTGATCTTTTTGAGACCAAGCTCTGATACCAATTGATGGTTTCAGTGGCTAAGAGAAGGGGGGTTGAATCTTAGCCCCCTTTTTGCTTGCTAACACTTGCTGGACTTAGAGGAGACTTTTCTGCTTTTTTTTTTGCTCATCACTTCACATGAGACTTTTTCTTTTGTCTCATCCCTAGCCACGAGACTTTTCTTTTTGTCTCGTCACTTGGCACGAGATATTTTTGGTTTTAGCTCCTGTGCAGTAGAAACAGAAATGGAGTAGAGAAGGGAAGAAAATTACACCCAGATATATCCTGGTTCAGCTGCTAAGTACAGTGCAGCCTACATCCAGTCTTCATCACAAACATGATGGAATTTTACTATAATCAATCTGATTACAAACTGTAAAGTGCTAACCCAACTTACAAGGAGATTCCCACAGAATCATGAAACACAACATAGACGTACAAAGGAACTCTAAGACATCTATGGCTTTTTCTTTTAATTTTGCACTCTCTGCCTTTTTCCGCTCTATGACTTTTTCATACAAACCTCACTGTTTGCCTTTTTTTCCATGAGACTCAAGACATGACAAAATTAAACAGAAAAATACTAAACAGAATATATTGAAGGAGAAGAAAATCTGTAAGCTTAGGTAGCTCTGAGAATCCTCTGCCTTGTACTCTCACTGCTTACTTCTAACTCCTTGGTCCAACCAGTGGCTGTTCCCCCTTTTTATAGAAGAGAGAAGCCTCCACACTTGAAGCCAAAAACCCAAGCCAACTTCTTCTTCCTTCAAGAAACCGGTTCGGCCACACAGAGAGAGAAGAGATAACCATGCAATAACCAACATGCAATTACCTCTAGTCCTTCCTTGGTCATCACTCTTCATCAATCCGAGCTCTCCATCCTTGGATTGCTCTCCAAGATGGATTTCTGGCCCTTGATGCTTCATGATGATGATGACTTCATCTGCTTTAATCTCTGCCTCTTCCATCACTTCGCCACTCTAGCTACTTCCTGTGGTGGTTGAGCAGAACCAAAGACAAGCCATGCCTCCAAGAATCTCCTCTTGCTGGCCGAATCTTCATCAACCATTTTCGGTATGAAGAAGCCAAGATATCATAACAGAATCTTACCAAGAGTGATGCAGATCTTAGCCATGGCATACTTTTCTTTTGTTATGTTTTCTTGCCATCATTAGTTCGATGGTCTTTAGCTTGCTCATAGCTTCATCTTGATATGTTGCAAGAGCTTCCATGGTTTGCTGTGTAAAGACCGAAACAGGAAGCAAAGATGAGAGAGATGAGAGAGAAATTTAAACACTAGCTAATGGGTAATGATAAAGTAAAATTAAAGTTCAACTTCCTTGCATAAGGTAGCGTGTAAGGCTAGTGAACCCATCAAATCAATTTCTCTCTCTCACATTTATCTTTCCAATGCTAGCATATTAGATTTTGAGATCCATCCCATAATGATAAACGGAATCCGTTGGAAACATGAAGTAACTTTGCTTTCTTTCTCATTTTGGTTTCGGACCAAACAAGCATGAGAGACATTCATCAAAGTTAAAATTGGGCTTGGTAGCAACAACATTTAATCTCTGGCCCAACAATAAGATTTGCTTTCCTGATGAAATTTTGATCAAACAATGATCAAATGGAAAAGCATGTGACACACTTGGGCTTAGAGCAACCAAACTCATTCGGGCCCAATTTAAAACACAACATTGTCTCAACCACAATGATCATAATAAATTAATATCAAACCTGAGCATTTATAAACATATTGGGATTGCACCAGATTTTCATTTTCGGCCCAAAGGTAGCACCTGCAACAAAATTATTTAATCAATATATGTTAAATGAAAATCAGATGAATAATTTTGTAATTAATTATTTTTAATAATATTTAGTCATCACAAATATTAGTTTAGAGTTTTCCAAACACATCACATACATTAAACGAATCCTCACCATGCTTTTAAAGTTATAGAAAGCAAATAACTTCTCCACCTCATGTGAAGGTATCTATATTTTTTTCCTCGAGTTTTTATTTTAAGCTTGATACAATTGTCACAGAGATCAATTAGTACAATTTCGTGTTTCAAAAGATTACATAGATTAAGTAACAAATTCACCTACTACACATATTTTAAATTTCAGAGCATGAAAAGCCTAAGTTTTAAAATGTAATACATATCCAAAAGTGACATAAAAAAGTTTTAAACCAACTAAAGTACTGCTTCTTAGTTACAGAAATTCGAATCAGCTGATCAATATTTTGAAACCATCCCAAACACACATGAATCTCTAGTTTTAAGTTTGTGCATTTTCACAAAATCTTTTCATTTAGGAACAATTTTGTATTCTCGTTCTTTGCCTTTACTTTTCAAAACATTCATTTCAAAGCTTGTAGCAATCTTTGACTCCTCAACAACAAACTTCCAATTTTCTGATCCTACTGACTCAAGTAGTAACTTAGCAAATTGATACAGGATATACTGTGTAAAAAAAAAATTAATTCCACAAAAAAAATTAAAGTAACCAATAAATATGAAACTATCATTATGCTAACTTACAACTCAATCAGCCTTGACATCATGCTTAGTTAATATCTTGCAATGATGTAGAACAACATATCTATTTGTTTCAATGATAATTTATAAAAAAATGTCATCAAACTAAAAATGATAACAATTAGAGATGTAAGATGATGTTATACAAAATATTCTGAAATAGAAATTAATTCTTCTACCTAATACATTTTGATTGTAACAAACTTAACTACCAATTAGTTTATACAGAAAATGATAAAATCAAGAACTCATGTATCACTAGTATAATATTAAAATCAGAAGAAAAATGAACATACCCTCTCTTTTTTGTCGTTGATCTATTCTGGACGGTGCTTGCTTTTGAAATTGTTCTTGACAATTCTTTGTACACCAGGACTACAGGTGCAATTAATAAAAAAAAGAGAAAAAATTCAAAAATAATTAAAAAACAAACAACCGAAGAAGCGAATAGCAACGTGATATTATACAATGAATTTTAGACATATTTGAAACTAAATATGTTAATAAATACAATAATTGAAGTATAACATGTACAAAATTAACAATAATTAAAAAAACTATAAATTCTAACCTATTCATATTCTCATGCATCCCATTATCCTCTATACTAGAAACAACATCATGCAATGCATCAAAGTAGTTTAACCCTAACTTATCTTGGATAACTTTTAACAAAGATATCCCAATAATATCTTTAACATAGTGAGATTCATAAAAATCCATATAAATTGGATTATTTCGCTTATCCACAGGAGCCATAAAAAATATTCTACTTGTGACATATATTAAACAAATCCTCACCATGCTTTTGAAGTTATAGAAAGCGAATAACTTTTCCACTTCATGTGAAGGTATCTAAATTTTTTCCTCAAGTTTTTATTTTAAGCTTGATACAAATGTCACAGAGATCAATTAGGACAATTTCATATTTCAAAAGATTACATAGATTAAGTAACAAATTCACCCACTACACATATTTTAAATTTCAGAGCATGAAAAGCCTAAGTTTCAAAATGTAATACATATCCAAAAGTAACATAAAAAAGTTTCAAACCAACTAAATTACTACTTCTTAGTTACAGAAACTCGAATCAGCTGATCAATCTTTCGAAACCATCCCAAACACACATGAATCTCTGGTTTTAAGTTTGTGCATTTTCATAAAATCTTTTCATTTAGGACCAATTTTGTTTTCTCGTTCTTTGCCTTTACTTTTCAAAACATTCATTTCAAAGCTTGTAGCAATCTTTGATACCTCAACAAGCTTCCAGTTTTCTGATCCTCCAGACTCAGGTAGTAACTTAGCAAATTGATACGGGATATACTTTGTAAAAAAAATTAAATTCACAAAAAAAATTAAAGTAACCAATAAATATGAAACTATCATAATGCAAATTTACAACTCGATCAGCCTTGACATCATGCTTAGTCAATATCTCGTAATGATGTAGAACAGCGTATCTATTTTTTCAATAATAATTTATAAGTAAATGTCATCAAACTAAAAATGATAACAATCAAAGATGTAAGATGATGTTATACAAAATATTCTGAAATAGAAAGTAATTCTTCTTCCTAATACATTTTGATTGTAACAAACTTAACTATCAATTAGTTTATACAGAGAATGATAAAATCAAGAACTCATGTAACACTAGTATAATATTAAAATCAGAAAAAAATTAACATATCCTCTCTTTTTTGTCGTTGATCTATTCTGGACAGTGCTTGCTTTTAAATTGTTCTTGACAATTCTTTGTACACCAGGACTACAGGTGCAATTAATAAAAAAAAAAGCAAAAAATTCAAAAATAATTGAAAAGAAAACAAACAACCGAAGAAGCAAATAGCAACGAGATATTATAAAATGAATTATAGACATATTTGAAAATAAATATGTTAATAAATACAATAATTGAAGTATAACATGTATAAAATTAACAATAATTAAAAAAACTGTAAATTCTAACCTATTCATATTTTCATGCATCCCATTATCCTCTATACTAGAAACATCATCCAATGCATTAAAGTAGTTTAACCCTAACTTATCCTGGATAACTTTTAACAAAGATATCCCAATAATACCTTTAACATAGTGAGATTCATAAAAATCCATATAGATTGGATTATTTCGCTTATCCACAGGAGCCATAAAAAATATTCCACTTGTGACATACATTAAACAAATCCTCACCATGCTTTTGAAGTTATAGAAATTAAATAACTTCTCTACCTCATGTGAAGGTATCTAGATTTTTTTCCTCGAGTTTTTATTTTAAGCTTGATACAATTGTCACAGAGATCAATTAGGACAATTTCATATTTCAAAAGATTACATAGATTAAGTAACAAATTCACCCACTACACATATTTTAAATTTCAGAACATGAAAAGCCTAAGTTTCAAAATGTAATACATATCCAAAAGTAAAATAAAATAGTTTCAAACCAACTAAAGTACTACTTCTTAGTTACAGAAACTCGAATCAGCTAATAAATCTTTCGAAACCATCACAAACACACATGAATCTTTGGTTTTAAGTTTGTGCATTTTCACAAAATCTTTTCATTTAAGACCAATTTTGTATTCTCGTTCTTTGCCTTTACTTTTCAAAACATTCATTTCAAAGCTTGTAGTAATCTTTGATTCCTCAACAACAAGCTTCGAATTTTCTGATCCTACTGACTCAGGTAGTAACTTAGAAATTAATACGGGATATACTGTGTAAAAAAAATTAATTCCACAAAAAAATTATAATAACCAATAAATATGAAACTATCATTATGCTAACTTACAACTCGATCAGCCTTGACATCATGCTTAGTCAATATCTTGCAATGATGTAGAACAACATATCTATTTATTTCAATGATAATTTATAAAAAAAATATCATCAAACTAAAAATAATAACAATCAAAGATGTAAGATGATGTTATACAATCTATTCTGAAATAGAAAGTAAATCTTCTCCCTAATACATTTTGATTGTAACAAACTTAATTACCAATTAGTTTATATAGAGAATGATAAAATTAAGAACTCATGTAACACTAGTATAATATTAAAATCAGAAAAAAAAATGAACATATCCCCTCTTTTTTATTGCTGATCTATTCTGGACAGTGCTAGCCTTTGAATTGTTCTTGACAATTCTTTGTACACCAAGACTACAGGTGCAATTAATAAAAAAAAACAAAAAAGTTCAAAAATAATTGAAAAAGAACAAATAACCGAAGAAGCAAATAGCAACGTGATATTATAAAATGAATTATAAATATATTTGAAAATAAATATGTTAATAAATACAATAATTGAAGTATAACATGTACAAAATTATCAATAATTAAAAAAACTGTAAATTTTAACCTATTCATATTCTCATGCATCCCATTATCCTCTATACTAGAAACAACATCATCCAATACATCAAAGTAGTTTAACCCTAACTTATCCTGGATAACTTTTAACAAAGATATCCCAATAATATCTTTAACATAGTGAGATTCATAAAAATCCATATAGATTGGATTATTTCGCTTATCCACAGGAGCCATAAAAAATTTCCACTTGTTACATACATTAAACGAATCCTCACCATGCTTTTGAAGTTATAGAAAGCAAATAACTTCTCCACCTCATGTGAAGGTATCTAAATTTTTTTCTGTGAGTTTTTATTTTAAGCTTGATACAATTGTCACAGAGATCAATTAGTACAATTTCATGTTTCAAAAGATTACATAGATTAAGTAACAAATTCACCCACTACACATATTTTAAATTTCAGAACATAAAAGGCCTAAGTTTCAAAATATAATACATATCCAAAAGTAACATAAAAAAAGTTTTAAACCAACTAAAGTACTACTTCTTAGTTACAGAAATTCGAATCAGCTGATCAATATTTCGAAACCATCCCAAACACACATGAATCTCTGGTTTTAAGTTTGTGCATTTTCACAAAATCTTTTCATTTAGGACCAATTTTGTATTCTCGTTCTTTGCCTTTACTTTTCAAAATATTCATTTCAAAGCTTGTAGCAATCTTTGATTCCTGAGCAACAAACTTCCAATTATCTGATCCTACTGACTCAAGTAATAACTTAGCAAACTGATACGGGATATACTGTGTAAAAAAAATTAATTCCACAAAAAAATTAAAGTAACCAATAAATATGAAACTATCATTATGCTAACTTACAACTCGATCATCCTTGACATCATGCTTAGTCAATATCTTGCAATGATGTAGAACAACATATCTATTTGTTTCAATGATAATTTATAAAAAAATGTCATCAAACTAAAAATGATAACAATTAAAGATGTAAGATGATGTTATACAAAATATTCTGAAATAGAAATTAATTCTTCTACCTAATACATTTTGATTGTAACAAACTTAACTCCCAATTAGTTTATACATAGAATGATAAAATCAAGAACTCATGTATCACTAGTATAATATTAAAATCAGAAAAAAAATAAACATACCCTCTCTTTTTTGTCGTTGATATATTCTGGACAGTGCTTGCTTTTGAATTGTTCTTGATAATTCTTTACACACCAGGACTACATGTGCAATTAATAAAAAAAACGAAAAAACTCAAAAATAATTATAAAAAAAAAACAAACAACCGAAGAAGCAAATAGCAACGTGATATTATACAATGAATTATAGACATATTTGAAAATAAATATATTAATAAATACAATAATTGAAGTATAACATGTACAAAATTAACAATAATTAAAAAACTGTAAATTCTAACCTATTCATATTCTCATGTATCCCATTATCCTTTATACTAGAAACAACATCATCCAATGCATCAAAGTAGTTTAACCCTAACTTATCCTGGATAACTTTTGACAAAAGATATCCTAATAATAACTTTAACATAGTGAGATTCATAAAAATTCATATAGATTAGATTATTTCGCTTATTCACATGAGCCAAAAAAAATATTCCACTTGTGACCTACATTAAACAAATCCTCACCATGGTTTTGAAGTTATAGCAATTAAATAACTTCTCTACCTTATGTGAAAGTATCTAGATTTTTTTTTCCTCGAGTTTTTATTTTAAGCTTGATACAATTGTCACAGAGATCAATTAGGACAATTTTATGTTTCAAAAGATTACATAGATTAAGTAACAAATCCACCCACTACACATATTTTAAATTTCAGAGCATGAAAAGCCTAAGTTTCAGAATGTAATACATATCCAAAAGTAACATAAAAAAGTTTAAACAACCTAAAGTACTATTTCTTAGTTACAGAAACTCGAATCAGCTAATCAATCTTTCGAAACCATCCCAAACACTCATGAATCTCTGGTTTAAAATTTGTGCATTTTCACAAAATCTTTTCATTTAGGACAAATTTTGTATTTTCAATCTTTGCCTTTACTTTTCAAAACATTCATTTCAAAGCTTGTAGCCATCTTTGATTTCTCAACAACAAATTTCCAATTTTCTGATCCTCCTGATTCAAGAAGTAACTTAGCAAATTGATACAGGATATACTATGTAATAAAAATTAATTCGACAAAAAAATTAAAGTAACCAATAAATATTAAACTATCATTATGCAAACTTACAACTCGATCAGCCTTGACATCATGCTTAGTCAATATCTTGCAATGATGTAGAACAACATATCTATTTGTTTCAATGATAATATATAAAAAAATGTCATCAAACAAAAATGATAATAATCAAAGATGTAAGATGATGTTATACAAAATATTCTGAAATAGAAAGTAATTCTTCTACCTAATACATTTTGATTGTAACAAACTTAACTACCAATTAGTTTATACAGAGAATGATATAATCAAGAACTCATGTATCACTAGTATAATATTAAAATCAGAAAAAAAAATGAACATACCCTCTCTTTTTTTGTCGTTGATCTATTCTGGACAGTGCTTGCTTTTGAATTGTTCTTGACAATTCTTTGTACACCAGGACTACAGGTGCAATTAATAAAAAAAAGAGAAAAAATTCAAAAATAATTAAAAAAATAAACAACCGAAGAAGCGAATAGCAACGTGATATTATATAATGAATTTTAGACATATTTGAAACTAAATATGTTAATAAATACAATAATTGAAGTATAACATGTACAAATATAACAATAATTAAAAAAACTGTAAATTCTAACCTATTCATATTCTCTTGCATCCCATTATCCTCTATACTAGAAACAACATCATCCAATGCATCAAAGTAGTTTAACCCTAACTTATTTTGGATAACTTTTAACAAAGATATCCCAATAATATCTTTAACATAGTGAGATTCATAAAAATCCATATAAATTGGATTATTTCGCTTATCCACAGGAGCCATAAAAAATATTCTACTTGTGACATATATTAAACAAATCCTCACCATGCTTTTGAAGTTATAGAAAGCGAATAACTTTTCCTCTTCATGTGAAGGTATCTAAATTTTTTTCCTCGAGTTTTTATTTTAAGCTTGATACAATTGTCACAGAGATCAATTAGGATAATTTCGTGTTTCAAAAGATTACATAGATTAAGTAACAAATTCACCCACTACACATATTTTAAATTTCAGAGCATGAAAAGCCTAAGTTTCAAAATGTACTACATATCCAAAAGTAACATAAAAAAGTTTTAAACCAACTAAAGTACTACATCTTAGTTACAGAAACTCGAATCAGCTGATCAATCTTTCGAAACCATCCCAAACACACATGAATCTCCGGTTTTAAGTTTGTGCATTTCCACAAAATCTTTTCATTTAGGACCAATTTTGTATTCTCGTTCTTTGCCTTTACATTTCAAAACATTCATTTCAAAGCTTGTAGCAATCTTTGATTCCTCAACAACAAGCTTCCAATTTTCTGATCCTCCTGACTCAGGTATTAACTTAGCAAATTAATACGGGATATACTGTGTAAAAATAATTAATTCCACAAAAAAAAATTAAAGTAACCAATAAATATTAAACTATCATTATGCTAACTTACAATCATGCTTAGTCAATATCTTGTAATGATGTAGAACAACATATCTATTTGTTTCAATGATAATTTATAAAAAAATGTCATGAAACTAAAACTGATAACAATCAAAGATGTAAGATGATGTTATACAAAATATTTTGAAATAGAAAGTAATTCTTCTACCTAATACATTTTGATCGTAACAAACATAATTACCAATTAGTTTATACAGAGAATGATAAAATCAAGAACTCATGTAACACTAGTATAATATTAAAATCAGAAAAAAAATGAACATACCCTCTCTTTTTTATTGTTGATCTATTTTGAAAAGTGCTTGCCTTTGAATTGTTCTTGACAATTCTTTGTACACCAGAACTACAGGTGCAATTAATAAAAAAAAGTAAAAAATTCAAAAATAATTGAAAAAAAAAACAAACAACCGAAGAAGCAAAGAGCAACGTGATATTATACAATGAATTTTAGACATATTTGAAAATTAATATGTTAATATATACAATAATTGAAGTATAACATGTACAAAATTAACAATAATTAAAAAAACTGTAAATTTTAATTTATTCATATTCTCATGCATCCCATTATCCTCTATACTAGAAGCAACATCATCCAATGCATCAAAGTAGTTTAACCCTAACTTATCCTGGATAACTTTTAACAAAGATATCCTAATAATATCTTTAACATAGTGAGATTCATAAAAATCCATATAGATTGGATTATTTCGCTTATCCACAGGAGCCAAGAAAAATATTCCACTTGTGACCTACGTTAAACAAATCCTCACCATGCTTTTGAAGTTATAGAAATTAAATAACTTCTCTACCTTATGTGAAGATATCTGGATTTTTTTCATCGAATTTTTATTTTAAGATTGATACAATTGTCACAGAGATCAATTAGGACAATTTCAAGTTTCAAAAGATTACATAGATTAAGTAACAAATTCACCCACTACACATATTTTAAATTTCAGAGCATGAAAAGCCTAAGTTTCAAAATGTAATACATATCCAAAAGTAACATAAAAATGTTTCAAACCAACTAAATTACTACTTAGTTACAGAAACTCGAAAGAGCTGATCAATCTTTCGAAATCATCCCAAACACACATGAATCTCTGGTTTTAAGTTTGTGCATTTTCACAAAATCTTTTTATTTAGGACCAATTTTGTATTCTCGTTCTTTGCCTATACTTTTCAAAACATTCATTTCAAAGCTTGTAGTAATCTTTGATTCCTCAACAACAAGCTTCCAATTTTCTTATCCTACTGACTCAGGTAGTAACTTAGCAAATTGATACGGGATATACTGTATAAAAAAAATTAATTCCACAAAAAAATTATAGTAACCAATAAATATGAAACTTTCATTATGCTAACTTACAACTCGATCAGCCTTGACATCATGCTTAGTTAATATCTTGCAATGATATAGAACAACATATCTATTTGTTTCAATGATAATTTATAAAAAAATGTCATCAAACTAAAAATGATAACAATCAAAGATGTAAGATGATGTTATACAAAATATTCTGAAATAGAAAGTAAATCTTCTATCTAATATATTTTGATTGTAACAAACTTAACTACCAATTAGTTTATACAAAGAATGATAAAATCAAGAACTCATGTAATACTAGTATAATATTAAAATCAGAAAAAAATGAACATACCCTCTCTTTTTTATCGTTGATCTATTTTGGACAGTGCTTGCTTTTGAATTGTTCTTTACAATTCTTTGTACACCAAGACTACAGGTGTAATTAATAAAAAAAGCAAAAAAATTTATAATAATTGAAAAAAAACAAACTACTGAAGAAGAAAATAGCAACGTGATATTATACAATGAATTATAAACATATTTGAAAATAAATATGTTAATAAATACAATAATTGAAATATAACATGTACAAAATTAACAATAATTAAAAAAAGGTTTAATTACCCTGTTGATCCCTATAGTTTCGCAAAATTTTTAATTAGGTCCCTATACTTTTTTTCCTTTTAATTGGGTCCCTATACGTTAATTTTTTTTTCAATTTAGTCCCTATTAATGTTAAACGTCAAAAAAATGTTAGTGAATTGTGAAATTACTTTTATACCCTTAGGGACCTAATTGAAAACAAAAAAAAATATAGGGACTTAATTGAAAATTCGGTGAAACTATAAATATTCAATGAAAGATATTCCTATAATCCCTATTCAATGATTCTAAGACATGAAAAATATTCTTATAATCCATTTTATTTTGTCACTATCATTCTTTTGCTTATTTATATACAAATTGTACCAAAAATACCTTCTCTTTTTTTTTTGACTTTCAAAATACCTTATCTTAAAAACCTAAAAAAAAGAATGGATAAAATGAAATAAAAATAATAGTAATAAGCATATATAAAATTCAGTTTTCATCCTTCAAGTATTCATTATGATAATGTAACATTTTACATTTGTGTGGATTCATAGAATATAATTTTTGTCTTTATCATATCATGGTACACAATAAAAAACCACAAGGTTATGTAATTTGTGTTATTGAAATTTAAAATTTGAAAATCAGTTCTCATGTTGCAGCCTCCTTGAACTTGCATAGAGATCAATAATAACATTGATAACAGACGATTTTGAGCCGAGAAGAATTCTGAGAGAGCAGAGAGAGCAGACTTCAGTTCATCAGTAAATATATGCAACCATCCTGAACCTCACTTTTCTCAGACATGTATAAAAATCACCAATTTAGTAAATCAAATAATAAACTTAAATTCATAGTCATGATTCATGAACCTAGAAACAATAATCTGACAATGCCTTATCAAAGTGAATATTGTAATCAAATCATGCATGCATCACAATGCAAACCAGATAGGAGTAAAGATTGTAAACACTAACCGTGCTTTCTCCAAATTTTCAACCACATCTTTCATTGTGTGTACTGTAATTTTCTTCACCTAGTGTAAATAACACAGCAATTTAAGTTTTCAAGCATTTAAACCAAAGAAAAGGTAAGAATAAATTACATGAATAATTTAAGGGCTATGATGATGATGTACTGTAGCCTAACTTACCCAAAATATAATAACTTATCATGATGTGTCTAGGGAAGGTTCTTTTCTCCTTACTAAAACATGTTTGAGAAGAAAAATCCATATGCTGTGGCCATTCAATAACTATGAGCACGTGGTTTTACAGACTGTTTTCAAATTTCTCATGTTCTGATTCCTAGGAATCTAAAAAATGTTTCACAAACCACACACCCACACTCCTGGAATAGCTCATAGCTTAGTAATGGGGAAATGGGGAATCACTATACTAAACAGTAGACAATCTAAAGTTCAGAAGTATTACCGCATCCTACTCTTGCACCTGCATTCCCAGTAGTTTTGCTGAGTTCATGACCACCTGTTTCATGATAAACAAATGCTCAAAAACTCAAAAATGGTGAATAGGTACAAGCCGTATCAATTTTATAGATAAATAGTAACACTCTATCGTGGACTATGTCTGAGATATGAATACAAAGACAAAGACAAAGAAACATGCAGGCATTTCTATCTCCGGTGTCTCAGAGACAGTATTCAAAGCAACCAAAATGTTAGGTTTTACACTATATGCATCTATAAAGCAAGCAATAAACATAAACCTTTAAACAAACAAATAAGGCACTTTAGCATAAGCTCATACATGGTGCAAAAAATACAAGATATCAATCAGATTGAAAGAGCTAAAGTAAATAATATGAAGAATAACGCTTATCGTCATTAAGCAAGCTAACAAAATCCTTTGTACTTCCCATAGTAACAGATTATATTCGCAGTAAATAACATCCAACCAAGCACCCAGATACAGAATGTGAAGGTGCACTTTCAACAGAACAGAATCAACCAGGATTAAATCATAATTCTCTCTTTCAACATCTCAATATTAAGGAAAAATAATCTAAGAGTAGTAACGGTTATGGAGTAAAAGAAGAGTAAATCACATTGACATGTTCAACTACTTGGCCTATCTTACCCCTTCCAAGGTCATCAGGATCAGCATGCACGACAACCGCCCTGCCGAGTATGGAATGCACTCCACTCAACGGAATCTACATCGAAAATGGAAAGGCATAAGAAAGAAGAACTAAAGCATTCTAGATCCAATTGAACTACATTTAAAGTTGAAAGAGATAAGTACAATTAAGGGTTCATTTGTTAAATTGAGATGTGAATTATACAACAAAAAAGAGGTCAAATTTAAAATCTACAAACACAGCAATAACCAAAGTTTAGTTGAGTAATTACCTGTGAATCTGTGATAGAAATCTCAGCAACCCCTGAATGAGAAAAGAACAAAATGTGTTGTTAGGAGAAAAATCAATTGATAGAAAGAATTGAGAAAATAAAAAGAATTGATAAAAAATATACCATCAGGGCCTGCAAGAATGTTACCCAAATCACCAGCATGACGGTGATGATTGGCAGGAGCTCCATGGTGTTTGTTAAGAGGATTGAAGTGAGGACCCGTGGAATTGCAGCCATTGGTAGTGTCACAAAGAGAATGGATATGGAAGCTCGGCACGACGAGGACGCTGAGAGGAGGAGGCGCGGCGAGAGGGCACCGTGCGGCAGATCCGAAGCGAGGTTAGGGCTAAGGATGTGAGTGTGGAAGTGAGAAGGGTTTTTTTGGAATTTTAAAAATATAAGAGTGTTCTGCTATCCGAAAAGAGAGAATATTCATTTTTTTAAGAGAATATTCTGTTATTTTAGACATTTTTGTCACCGTAGGGACTAAATTGAAAAAAAAATTAATGTATAGGGACCCAATTAAAAGGAAAAAAAAGTATAGGGACTTAATTGAAAATTTCGCGAAACTATAGGGACCAACAGAGTAATTAAACCTTAAAAAAATTGTAAATTCTAACCTATTCATATTCTCATGCATCCCATTATCCTCTATACTAGAAGCAACATCATCCAATGCATCAAAGTAGTTTAACCCTAACTTATCCTGGATAAATTTTAACAAAGATATCCCAATAATATCTTTAACATAGTGATATTCATAAAAATCCATATAGATTGGATTATTTTGCTTATCCATAGGAGCCATAAAAAATATTCCACTTGTGACATACATTAAACAAATCCTCACCATGCTTTTGAAGTTATAGAAAGCAAATAACTTCTCTAACTCATGTGAAGGTATCTAGATTTTTTTTCCTCGAGTTTTTATTTTAAGCTTGATACAATTGTCACAGAGATCAATTAGGACAATTTCATGTTTCAAAAGATTATATAGATTAAGTAACAAATTCACCCACTACACATATTTTAAATTTCTGAGCATGAAAAGCCTAAGTTTCAAAATGTAATACAAATCCAAAAGTAACATAAAAAAGTTTCAAACCAACTAAAGTACTACTTCTTAGTTACAGAAACTCGAATCAGCTGATCAATCTTTCGAAACCATCCCAAACACACATGAATCTCTGGTTTTAAGTTTGTGCATTTTCACAAAATCTTTTCATTTAGGATCAATTTTGCATTCTCGTTCTTTGCCTTTACTTTTCAAAACATTCATTTCAAAGCTTGTAGTAATCTTTGATTCCTCAACAACAAGCTTCCAATTTTCTGATCCTCTTGACTCAAGTAGTAACTTAGCAAATTGATACGGGATATACTGTGTAAAAAAAAATTAATTCCACAAAAAAATTAAAGTAACCAATAAATATGAAACTATCATTATGCTAACTTACAACTCGGTTAGCCTTGACATCGTGCTTGGTCAATATCTTGTAATGATGTAGAACAACATATCTATTTGTTTTAATGATAATTTATAAAAAAATGTCATCAATCTAAAAAAGATAACAATGAAAGATGTAAGATGATGTTATACAAAATATTATGAAATAGAAAGTAATTCTTCTACCTAATACATTTCGATTGTAACAAACTTAACTATCCATTAGTTTATACAGAGAATGATAAAATCAAGAACTCATGTAACACTAGTATAATATTAAAATAAAAAAAATGAACATACTCACTCTTTTTTGTCGTCGATTGATGAGCGGATATTTTATACGCTTTTTGGGGATAATTTCATATAGTTTAGAGTATGTTTTAGTTAGTTTTTAATCTATTTTTATTAGTTTTTAGGAAAAATTCATATTTCTGGACTTTACTATGAGTTGTGTGTTTTTCTGTAATTTCAGGTATTTTTCTGGCTGAAATTGAAGGAGCTGAGCAAAAATCTGATTCAGGCTGAAAAAGGACTGCTGATGCTGTTGGATTCTGACCTCCCTGCACTCAAAGTGGATTTTCTGGAGCTACAAAACTCGAAATGGCATGCTTCCAATTGCATTGGAAATTAGACATCCAGGGCTTTCCAGCAATATATAATAGTCCATACTTTTCACAAGGATAGACGACGTAAACTGGCGTTCAACTCCACAAATGGCCTCTGCACGTGACTCACTTAAATCTCAGCCCCAACACACACCAAGTGGGCCCCAGAAGTGGATCTCTGCATCATCCATCATAGTCCACTCATATTTTGTAACCCTAGGCTACTAGTTTAGTATTTAAACAACTTTTAGAGACTTATTTTGTATCTCATGATATTTCAGATCTAAACTTTGTATTCTCTGACGGCATGAGTCTCTAAACCCCATTGTTGGGGGTGAGGAGCTCTGCTGTGTCTCGATGAATTAATGCAAGTATTTCTGTTTTCCATTCAAACACGCTTGTTCCTATCTAAGATGTTCATTCGCGCTTAACTGTGATGGAGATGATGAGCTGTGACACTCATCACCTTCCTCAAATCATGAACGTGTGCCTGACAACCACCTCCGTTCTATATACGATTGAATGAGTATCTCTTAGATTCCTTAATCAGAATCTCCGTGGTATAAGCTAGAACTGATGGCAGCATTCATGAGAATCCGGAAAGTCTAAACCTTGTCTGTGGTATTCCGAGTAGGATTCAAGGATTGAATGACTGTGACGAGCTTCAAACTCCTGAAGGCTGGGCGTTAGTGACAGATGCAAAAGGATAGTAAATCCTATTCCAACCGGATCGAGAACCAACCGGTGATTAGCCGTGCTGTGACAGAGCACGTGAGCGTAGTTTTCACTGGAAGGATGGAAGGTAGCCATTGACAACGGTGATCCACCAACACACAGCTTGCCATAGAAGGACGTGCGCACGTGAATCAGAAGATAGAGGAAAGCAGAGATTCAGAAGACAAAGCATCTCCAAAACTCCAACATATTCTCCATTACTGCACAACAAGTAACTTTTAATTTATGCTCTACTGGTTACTCACAATTCAATTGATAAACATAATTGACTTCCTGACTAAGATTTACAAGATAACCATAGATTGCTTCAAACCAACAATCTCTGTGGGATTCGACCCTTACTCACGTAAGGTATTACTTGGACGACCCAGTGCACTTGCTGGTTAGTGGTACGAGTTGTGAAAAGTGTGATTCACAATTCGTGCACCAAGTTTTTGGCGCCGTTGCCGGGGATTGTTCGTGTTTGAACAATTGACGGACTATTTTGTTGCTTAGATTAGGAAAAATTTTCTCTTTTTGGTTTAGAATCTTTTATTATTTATCCCTTGTTAAAACACTTTAAATTTATAGCTCAGTTAATTAGAACGTGGTGTTTATGTTCATGGTAATTGGCTATCATAATTTAAAAAAAAAAAAAAACCTTTTTCAAAGAAATAATTTTTCTGTTAAATCCTGTGCCAAACTTTAAGTTTGGTGTTTTCAAAAATAATCTTTCTTAAAATTTTCGAAAATTCCATAACTCATTTGGCTAGAGCGTTAATCTGTGTTCTTGGTAATTGGGTTAGAATCTTTTATACTCTTTTCAAAACCTTCTTTTTCAAAAATATTTTTTCTATTAAATCTTGTGCCAAACTTTAAGTTTGGTGTTTTCTTGTGGATTTCCCTTTGATTTTCAAAAATTTTGGTTTGGTTTTCTAAAAATTTTAAGTTTGGTGTTCTTCCTTCATGTTCTTGTGTTCTTGTGAGTCTTCAAAGTGTTCTTGAGTTTCCTTGTGTCTTGATCTTAAAATTTTTAAGTTTGGTGTTCCTTGGTGTTTTCCCTCCAAAATTTTCAAAAACAAGGAGCATTAGATCTAAAAATTTTAAATCTTGTACTATCTTATTGTTTTTCTCTCTCCTCACTAAATTCAAAAATATCTTTTCAAAATATCTCTTCTAACTTCCTAACTTCTTATCTTTTCAAAATTTGTTTCAACTAACTAACTAACTTTTTGTTTGTTTCTTAACTTTTTCAAAACTACCTAACTAACTCTCTCTCTCTAATTTTCGAAAATATCTTCCCTCTTTTTCAAAAATTTCCTTTTTTTTAACTAATTATTTTTAATTTTTTTTTACGAAAAAAAAAATTTTTTTTTTAATTTCAAAATTCAAATTCTTTTTAGTTATTTTATTTTATTTAAGTATTTACTTCTTATAAAATAAAATAAATAAAAAGATAAATCAGTCCAAGTTATATCCATATATCCATCATGGACATAAGTGGAAATGAACAGTCCAGGAGGACTCTGGGGTCATATTCTAACCCCTCTACTGCTTCATATGGGAGTAGCATATGCATACCCTCCATTGGAGTTAGTAGCTTTGAGTTGAATCCTCAGCTCATTATCATGGTGCAGCAAAGTTGCCAGTATTCCGGTCTTCTACAGGAAGAACCTACAGAGTTTTTGGCACAATTTTTACAAATTGCTGACACAGTACATGATAAAGAAATAGATCAGGATGTCTACAGACTATTACTGTTTCCATTTGCTGTAAAAGATCAAGCTAAGAGGTGGTTAAATAACCAACCTAAGGCCAGCATAAGAACATGGAAACAGCTGACAGAAAAATTCCTGAATCAGTATTTTCCTCCAAAAAGGATGACACAGCTAAGGCTGGACATCCAAGGCTTTAAACAAGGAGATAATGAATCTCTTTATGATGCCTGGGAGAGATACAGAGAGATGCTACGAAAATTCCCCTCTGAAATGTTTTCAGAGTGGGTTCAGTTAGACATCTTCTACTATGGGCTTGCAGAAGGAGCTCAGATGTCTTTAGATTACTCAGCTGGTGGATCTATCCATATGAGAAAGACAATTGAAGAGGCTCAAGAGCTCATTGATACAGTTGCCAGGAATCAGCATCTGTATCTAAGCAGCAACCCTTCCATGAATGAAGGGGTTAAAACAGTAACTGCTGAATTCAGTACTGTAAAACAAGCTGCTGAATTCAATCAGCAATTGGATTTTCTAACAAAGCAGCTAGCTGAATTCAAGGACAGGCTACAGGAGACAAGGATAGCTAATATACATATGGACGAACAGTTTAAGCAAACAAAGCAGCAGCTATCAAGGCAAATAGCAGAAGAATGCCAAGCAGTTCAATTAAGAAGTGGCAAAACATTAAATACCCCACCTCAAGGCATCAAAAATTCAAGAAATGAGCGACCCACCAAAGATTCACCTGAGGACAGTAAGAGCCCAGGAAAAAATAATTCTGGCACTAAAACGCCAGAAAATGGGTGGAAGGCTGGCGCTGAACGCCCAGACCATGCCCAAAACTGGCGTTCAGCGCCAGAAACAAGGCAGGATTGGCGTTCAACGCCAGAAATGGGCAAGAATCTGGCGTTGAACGCCCAAATGGGGCATAATTCAGCGTTGAACGCCCAAAATGGGCACATTTCTGGCGTTCAGGCGCCAGGAACAGACAGTGAGTTGGCGTCTAACGTCACTCCAGCTTCTGACTCTGGTACTCAATTGCCAGTGAGGGATCAGACACACACAAGTGCTGATAACAACCCCTCTAAAAAGGCTTCTTTAACCACTAAGGTTGAGGAATATAAAGCCAAGATACCTTATCCTCAAAAACTCCGGAAAGAGGAGCAGGATAAGCAATTTGCTCGCTTTGCAGATTATCTAAGGACTCTTGAAATAAAGATTCCTTTTGCAGAGGCACTTGAGCAAATACCTTCTTATGCCAAGTTCATGAAAGAGATCTTGAGTCATAAAAAGGAGTGGAGAGAAACAGAAAGATTTCTCCTCACTGAAGAATGCAGTGCAGTCATTCTGAAAAGCTTTCCTGAAAAGCTTAAAGACCCTGGGAGTTTTCTGATACCATGCATATTAGAAGGTGATTGCACCAAGACAGCTTTATGCGATCTTGGGGCAAGCATCAACCTGATACCTGCATCCACTATCAGGAAGTTTGGCTTAACTGAAGAAGTTAAACCAACCCGGATATGTCTCCAACTTGCTGATGGTTCCACTAAATACCCATCAGGCGTGATTGAGGACATGATTGTCAGAGTTGGGCCATTTGCCTTTCCCACTGACTTTGTTGTGCTGGAAATGGAGGAGCACAAGAGTGCTACTCTCATTCTAGGAAGACCCTTCCTAGCAACTGGACGATCCCTCATTGACGTCCAACAGGGGGAAATAACCCTGAGAGTCAACGATGACGAGTTCAAGTTGAACGCTGTCAAAGCCATGCAGCATCCAGACACATCAACAGACTGCATGAAAGTTGACCTTATTGACTCTTTGGTAGAAGAGATCAACATGGCTGAGAGTCTCGAATCAGAGTTGGAAGACATCTTTAAAGATGTTCAGCCTGATTTGGAGGATTCAGGGGACATGAAAGAGCCTCTGAACTTTCTTCTGAAAGAGGAAAAACCTCCTAAACCAGAGCTCAAGCCACTGCCACCATCCTTGAAATATGCATTTCTAGGAGAAGGTGACACTTTTCTAGTGATCATAAGCTCTGCTTTAAATTCACAGGAAGAGGAAGCACTTATTCAAGTGCTAAGGACACACAAGACAGCTCTTGGGTGGTCCATAGGTGACCTTAAAGGCATAAGCCCAGCTAGATGCATGCACAAAATCCTATTGGAGGATAATGCCAAACCAGTGGTTCAACCACAGAGGCGGCTAAATCCAACCATGAAGGAAGTGGTGCAGAAAGAGGTCACCAAATTACTAGAGGCTGGGATTATTTATCCCATTTCTGATAGCCCCTGGGTGAGCCCTGTTCAAGTCGTCCCAAAAAAGGGAGGCATGACAGTGATTCATAATGAAAAAAATGAACTGGTTCCTACAAGAACAGTTACAGGGTGGCGCATGTGTATTGACTACAAAAGGCTCAATACAGCCACCAGAAAGGATCATTTTCCTTTACCATTCATAGACCAGATGCTAGAGAGACTAGCAGGTCATGATTATTACTGCTTTTTGGATGGCTACTCAGGCTATAATCAGATTGCAGTAGATCCCCAAGATCAAGAGAAAACAGCATTCACATGTCCATCCGGAGTGTTTGCTTATAGAAGGATGCCCTTTGGGCTACGCAATGCACCTGCAACCTTCCAGAGATGCATGCTCTCTATTTTCTCTGATATGGTGGAAAAATTTCTGGAAGTCTTCATGGATGACTTCTCAGTATATGGAGACTCATTCAGCTCCTGTCTTGATCACCTGAAACTTGTTCTGAAAAGATGCCAAGAAACCAACCTAGTTTTAAACTGGGAAAAGTGTCACTTCATGGTGACTGAAGGAATTGTTCTTGGGCATAAAATCTCAAACAAGGGAATAGAGGTGGATCAAGCAAAAATAGAGGTAATTGAAAAATTACCACCACCTGCCAATGTTAAGGCAATCAGAAGCTTTCTGGGGCATGCAGGATTCTATAGGAGGTTTATAAAGGATTTTTCAAAAATCGCAAAACCTCTAAGCAATCTGCTAGCTGCTGACACGCCATTTATGTTTGACACAGAGTGCCTGCAGGCGTTTGAAACACTGAAAGCTAAGCTGGTCACAGCACCAGTCATTTCTGCACCAGACTGGACATTGCCATTTGAGCTAATGTGTGATGCCAGTGATCATGCCATTGGTGCAGTATTGGGACAGAGGCATGACAGGCTTCTGCATGTCATTTATTATGCCAGTCGCGTTTTAAATGATGCCCAAAAAAATTACACAACCACAGAAAAGGAATTACTTGCAGTGGTTTACGCCATTGACAAGTTCAGATCCTACTTAGTAGGATCAAAGGTGATTGTGTACACTGACCATGCTGCTCTTAAGTATCTACTCACAAAGCAGGATTCAAAACCCAGGCTCATCAGATGGGTATTACTTCTGCAAGAGTTTGATATAGAAATAAGAGACAAAAAAGGGACAGAGAACCAAGTAGCTGATCATCTGTCCCGGATAGAGCCAGTGGAAGGGACGTCCCTCCCCTTCCTTGAGATCTCTGAGACGTTCCCTGATGAGCATCTATTTGCCATTCAGGAAGCACCATGGTTTGCCGATATTGCAAACTATAAAGCTGCAAGGTTCATACCCAAGGAGTACAATAGAATACAAAAAAAGAAACTAATTACTGATGCAAAGTACTACTTGTGGGATGAGCCCTATCTCTTTAAGAGATGTGCAGACGGAATTATCCGTAGGTGTGTCCCCAGAGAGGAAGCACAGAGAATCCTATGGCATTGCCATGGATCTCAATATGGAGGCCATTTCGGAGGTGAGCGAACAGCCACCAAGGTTCTCCAATGTGGCTTCTATTGGCCCACACTCTATAAAGATTCCCGAGAGTTTGTACGTAATTGTGACAGTTGCCAAAGAGCTGGTAATCTGCCTCATGGTTACGCCATGCCTCAACAAGGAATCTTGGAAATAGAGTTGTTTGATGTATGGGGAATTGACTTCATGGGACCTTTCCCACCATCATACTCAAACACTTATATTCTGGTGGCAGTTGACTATGTATCAAAATGGGTTGAGGCTATTGCCACACCCACCAATGATACTAAAACAGTGCTGAAGTTCCTCCAGAAACATATCTTTAGCAGGTTTGGTGTCCCTAGAGTGTTAATCAGTGATGGGGGCACTCACTTCTGCAATAAACAGATTTACTCTGCCATGGTTCGGTATGGAATTCGCCACAAAGTGGCCACTCCATATCATCCACAAACCAACGGGCAAGCTGAAGTCTCTAACAGAGAATTAAAGAGAATCCTGGAACGGACAGTAAATACCCGTAGAAAGGATTGGGCAAGGAGCTTGGATGATGCTCTGTGGGCTTACAGAACAGCATTCAAGACCCCTATAGGGACCTCTCCATACCAACTCGTGTATGGTAAGGCATGCCACTTGTCCGTGGAACTGGAACATAAGGCCTACTGGGCAACCAGATTCCTAAACTTAGATGCCAAATTAGCAGGAGAAAAACGATTGCTCCAGCTAAATGAGCTAGAGGAATTCAGATTCACAGCTTTCGAAAATGCCAAGCTTTATAAAGAAAAATAAAAAAAATGGCATGACAGAAAGCTGTCATCTAGAATCTTTGAACCAGGACAGAAGGTCCTGTTGTTTAACTCTAGACTCAGGCTATTCCCCGGGAAACTGAAATCCCGGTGGAGGGGACCATACGTGATTACAAGTGTGTCACCATATGGTTACGTGGAACTTCAAGATATTGATTCTGATAAGAAGTTCATTGTCAATGGACAAAGAATCAAGCATTATCTTGAAGGCAACATTGAGCAAGAATGCTCAAGGCTGAAGCTAGATTAAAAGCTCAGCAAGGTCCAGCTAAAGACAATAAAGAAGCGCTTTCTGGGAGGCAACCCAGCCATGGGGCATTAATCCTCTAAGCATTTTGCCCTATTTTTCTTTTTTATTTGTTTATATAAAGTTTACTGACACTAAGGTAAAGGATCAATTGCATAAGTTTACAGGGTTACAGAAGGAATTTGCACACAAAACAGAGATTGGAAGCTCAATGGCAAGAAAACGCCAGTAAAGGGGCATTTTGGGCGTTCAGCGCCCAAAATGGGCATCCACTGGGCGCTGAACGCCAGTAATGGCAGCAATTGGGCGTTCAACGCCAGAAATGGCCACCCACTGGGCGTTGAACGCCAGGAATGGCAGCAACTGGGCGCTGAACGCCCAGGAGATCAGCATTTGGGCGCTGAACGCCCAAAACAGGCAGTGTTTGGGCGTTCAAACGCCAGGAGGACAGGGAGGAGCCAAATCCATTTATCCCACACGTATTTCCATTCTAATTTATAATTTTATGATTCAATACATGATTTTATTTACATAAACATGTCAAGAACCCTGATTTCTAAAAATCCTACTTTCAAAATATAAGCACACACCCTCTTTGCAAATTCAATCCAACTCTTTTCAAATCTTTTCCAAAAACAAATCTATCTTTTTCACTCTAAAAATCTTATCAATATCTTTTTCAAATCCTCATATTATCTTTTTCAAAATCCAAATTTATCTTTTTCAAAAATCTATCCTATCTTTTCAAAATCAAACTATATCTTCTATCTTATCTTTTTCAACTCAATCTTTTTATCTTATCTTTTACAATTTTTCGAAAACCCACCCCCACCCCTTTAAAATTGGGTTCGGCCTCCCCCCTCCTCCATCAACAAGTGCACCTCGATCTCCTTCTATCCCTCTCCTTTCTTTTCTTTTGCTTGAGGACAAGCAAACCTCTAAGTTTGGTGTGTTTTTCCGAGATCACTGAGATCATGGCTCCCAAAGGAAAACAACCCACTCCAAGAGGCAAGAAAGAGAGCGTTCCAAAACCACTTTGGAATCAAGGGAAGTTCTTATCTAAAGAACATTCAGACCATTATCTTAAAGTAATGGGTCTGAGATCAGTGATCCCGGAAGTTAGATTCGATCTGAAAGAAGATGAATATCCGGAGATCCAGGAGCAAATTCGAATCAGGAACTGGGAAGTCCTAGCTAATCCTGAAACGAAAGTAGGAAGGAACATGGTCCAGGAGTTCTATGCTAATATGTGGCAGACTGACAAGCAAAGACTATCTGGAATTGCCTGCTACGAATTTCGGACCATGGTCAGGGAAAAGATTGTTCATACCACCCCTGACAAGATCAGAGAGATATTAAAGCTACCTCAGCTAAAGGATGATCCAGACTCCTTCAACAGGAGGATGATGAGAGCAGACATTGGCCTGGATAAGATTCTAGAGGACATATGTATCCCTGGAGCCAGGTGGACCACCAACACAAAGGGCGTTCCAAATCAACTCAAGAGAGAGGATCTCAAACCAGTTGCCAGAGGATGGCTGGACTTCATTGGGCGTTCTCTGTTGCCCACTAGCAACCATTCTGAAGTCACAGTTAAAAGAGCAGTAATGATTCATTGCATCATGATGGGAAAGGAAGTGGAGGTTCATCAGCTGATTTCAACTGAGCTCTATAAGATTGCTAACAAAAATTCAAAAGAGGCCAGGTTGGCTTATCCAAGCGTGATTTCTCTGCTCTGCAAGGATGCTGGAGTCAAGATGGGAATAACTAAATATATCCTAATTGAAAAGTCAATCACCAAGATACAGGAAGCTATGGAGCAGATAATAAAACAACAGAAGGAACACAGTCAAATGCTGACCCATATGCTTAAAGAACAAGAGGAGCAGGGATGTGACTTAAGGGAACTGAAGCGCCAAAAGTCTTCTGTAATACCAAGCCTCCCAAGGATCAGAGGAACCCCCATACCCCCAGAATAAAGGTTGTTAATTTCCAATTTCTGCCTTAACTCTGTGACAGTGTCCTTATAAAAAGTCTACCTTAGAAGTCATATAATAGTAATTAGTATCTATTTGATTTTATCTCCAATTAAGCTATAGTTTATTTTTCTCATCATCATTAAACATGAATAAAATAGTAGATCTTTTGAATAAGAAGCAATAAAATTTCGAGTTTAATAAAAGAAATTCTAATTGGTTAAATGTGGTGGCAATACTTTCTGTCTTCTGAATGAATGCTTGAACAGTGCATATGTCTTTTGAATTTGTTGTTTAAGACTGTTAAATATGTTGGCTCTTGAAAGAATGATGAACATGAGACATGTTATTGATAATCTGAAAATCATAAAAATGATTCTTGAAGCAAGAAAAAGCAGCAAAGAACAAAGCTTGCAGAAAAAAAAAAGCAAGCAGAAAAAGCCAAAAGCTCTTAAAACCAAAAGGCAAGGGCAAATAAAAAGGATCCCAAGGCTTTGAGCATCAGTGGATAGGAGGGCCTAAAGGACTAAAATCCTGGTCTAAGCGGCTAAACCAAGCTGTCCCTAACCATGTGCTTGTGGCGTGCAGGTGTCAAGTGAAAACTTGAGACTGAGCGGTTAAAGTCAAGGTTCAAAGCAAAAAGAAGAGTGTGCTTAAGAACTCTGGACACCTCTAATTGGGGACTTTAGCAAAGCTGAGTCACAATCTGAAAAGGTTCACCCAGTTATGTGTCTGTGGCATTTATGTATCAGGTAGTAATACTGGAAAACAAAGTGCTTAGGGCCACGGCCAAGACTCATAAAGGAGCTGTGTTCAAGAATCATCACACTAAACTAAGAGAATCAATAACACTATCTGAATTCTGAGTTCCTATAGATGCCAATCACTCTGAGCTTCAATGGATAAAGTGAGATGCCAAAACTGTTCAGAAGCAAAAAGCTACTAGTCCCGCTCATCTAATTAGGATCTGAGCTTTAATCAAAAACTCTGAGATATTATTGCTTCTCAACCTATTAGTCTTCTATTTTATTTGTCTAGTTGCTTGAGGACAAGCAACAGTTTAAGTTTGGTTTGTGATGAGCGGATATTTTATACGCTTTTTGGGGATAATTTCATATAGTTTAGAGTATGTTTTAGTTAGTTTTTAATCTATTTTTATTAGTTTTTAGGAAAAATTCATATTTCTGGACTTTACTATGAGTTGTGTGTTTTTCTGTAATTTCAGGTATTTTTCTGGCTGAAATTGAAGGAGCTGAGCAAAAATCTGATTCAGGCTGAAAAAGGACTGCTGATACCTCCCTGCACTCAAAGTGGATTTTCTGGAGCTACAGAACTCGAAATGGCATGCTTCCAATTGCATTGGAAATTAGACATCTAGGGCTTTCCAGCAATATATAATAGTCCATACTTTTCACAAGGATAGATGACGTAAACTGGCGTTCAACGCCAGTTCTCTGCCCAATTCTGGCGTCCAGCGCCAGAAAAGGATAAAAAACTGGAGTTGAACGCCCAAACTGGCATAAAAACTGGCGTTCAACTCCACAAATGGCCTCTGCACGTGACTCACTTAAATCTCAGCCCCAGCACACACCAAGTGGGCCCCAGAAGTGGATCTCTGCATCATCCATCATAGTCCACTCATATTTTGTAACCCTAGGCTACTAGTTTAGTATTTAAACAACTTTTAGAGACTTATTTTGTATCTCATGACATTTCAGATCTAAACTTTGTATTCTCTGACGGCATGAGTCTCTAAACCCCATTGTTGGGGGTGAGGAGCTCTGCTGTGTCTCGATGAATTAATGCAAGTATTTCTGTTTTCCATTCAAACACGCTTGTTCCTATCTAAGATGTTCATTCGCGCTTAACTGTGATGGAGATGATGAGCTGTGACACTCATCACCTTCCTCAAATCATGAACGTGTGCCTGACAACCACCTCCGTTCTATATACGATTGAATGAGTATCTCTTAGATTCCTTAATCAGAATCTCCGTGGTATAAGCTAGAACTGATGGCAGCATTCATGAGAATCCGGAAAGTCTAAACCTTGTCTGTGGTATTCCGAGTAGGATTCAAGGATTGAATGACTGTGACGAGCTTCAAACTCCTGAAGGCTGGGCATTAGTGACAGATGCAAAAGGATAGTAAATCCTATTCCAACCGGATCGAGAACCAACCGGTGATTAGCCGTGCTGTGACAGAGCACGTGAGCGTAGTTTTCACTGGAAGGATGGAAGGTAGCCATTGACAACGGTGATCCACCAACACACAGCTTGCCATAGAAGGACGTGCGTGCGTGAATCAGAAGATAGAGGAAAGCAGAGATTCAGAAGACAAAGCATCTCCAAAACTCCAACATATTCTCCATTACTGCACAACAAGTAACTTTTAATTTATGCTCTACTGGTTACTCACAATTCAATTGATAAACATAATTGACTTCCTGACTAAGATTTACAAGATAACCATAGATTGCTTCAAACCAACAATCTCCGTGGGATTCGACCCTTACTCACATAAGGTATTACTTGGACGACCCAGTGCACTTGCTGGTTAGTGGTACGAGTTGTGAAAAGTGTGATTCACAATTCGTGCACCATTGATCTATTTTGGACACTGCTTGCTTTTGAATTGTTCTTGACAATTCTTTGTACACCAGGACTACAGGTGCAATTAATAAAAAAAAGTAAAAAAATTCAAAAATAATTGAAAAAAAATAAACAACCGAAGAAGCAAATAGCAACGTGATATTATACAATGAATTATATACATATTTAAAAATAAATATGTTAATAAATACAATAATTGAAGTATAACATTTACAAAATTAACAATAATTAAAAAAATTGTAAATTTTAACATATTCATATTCTCATGCATCCCATTATCCTCTATATTAGAAGCAACATCATCCAATGCATCAAAGTAGTTTAACCATAACTTATCATGGATAACTTTTAACAAAGATATCCCAATAATATCTTTAACATAGTGAGATTCATAAAAATTGATATAGATTGGATTATTTCGCTTATCCACAAGAGCCATAAAAAATATTCCACTTGTGACATACATTAAACAAATCCTCACCATGCTTTTGAAGTTATAGAAAGCAAATAACTTCTCTACCTCATGTGAAGGTATCTAGATTTTTTTTCCTCGAGTTTTTATTTTAAGCTTGATACAATTGTCATAGAGATCAATTAGGACAATTTCATGTTTCAAAAGTTTACATAGATTAAGTAATAAATTCACCAACTACATATATTTTAAATTTCAGAGCATGAAAAGCCTAAGTTTCAAAATGTAATACATATCCAAAGGTAACATAAAAAAGTTTCAAACCAACTAAAGTACTACTTCTTAGTTACAGAAACTCGAATCAGCTGATCAATCTTTCGAAACCATCCCAAACAAACATGAATATCTGGTTTTAAGTTTGTGCATTTAACAAAATCTTTTCATTTAGGACCGATTTTGTATTCTCGTTCTTTGCCTTTACTTTTCAAAACCTTCATTTCAAAGCTTGTAGCAATCTTTGATTCCTCAACAACAAGCTTCCAATTTTCTGATCTTCCTGACTCAGGTAGTAACTTAGCAAATTGATACGGGATATACTGTGTAAAAATAATTAATTCCACAAAAAATTAAAGTAACTAATAAATATTAAACTATCATTATGCTAACTTATAACTCGATCAGCCTTGACATAATGCTTAGTCAATATCTTGCAATGATGTAGAACAACATATCTATTTGTTTCAATGATAACTTATAAAAAATGTCATCAAACAAAAAATGATAACAATCAAAGATGTAAGATGATGTTACACAAAATATTCTGAAATAGAAAGTAATTCTTCTACCTAATACATTTTGATTGTAACAAACTTAACTACCAATTAGTTTATACAGAAAATGAAAAAATCAAGAACTCATGTAATACTAGTATAAAATTAAAATCAGAAAAAAATGAACATACCTTCTCTTTTTTGTCGTTGATCTATTCTGGACAGTGCTTGCTTTTGCATTATTCTTGACAATTCTTTGTACACCAGTACTACAGGTGCAATTATTAAAAAAAGCGAAAAAAATTCAAAAATATATGAAAAAAAACAAACAACCGAAGAAGCAAATAGCAACGTGATATTATACAATGAATTATAGACATATTTGAAAATAAATATGTTAATAAATACAATAATTGAAGTATAACATGTACAAAATTAACAATAATTAAAAAAACTATAAATTCTAACCTATTCATATTCTCATGCATCCCATTATCCTCTATACTAGAAGCAATATCATCCAATGCATCAAAGTAGTTTAACCCTAACTTATCCTAGATAACTTTTAACAAAGATATCCCAATAATATCTTTAATATAGTGAGATTCATAAAAATTCATATAGATTGGATTATTTCGCTTATCCACAGGGGCCATAAAATATATTCCACTTGTGACATACATTAAACAAATCTTCACCATGCTTTTGAAGTTATAGAAAGCAAATAACTTCTCTAACTCATGTGAAGGTATCTAGATTTCTTTTTCGAGTTTTTATTTTAAGCTTGATACAATTGTCACAGAGATCAATTAGGACAATTTCATGTTTTAAAAGATTACATAGATTAAGTAACAAATTCACCCACTACACATATTTTAAATTTCAGAGCATGAAAAGCCTAAGTTTCAAAATGTAATACATATCCAAAAGTAACATAAAAAAGTTTCAATCCAACTAAAGTACTACTTAGTTACAGAAACTTGAATCAGCTGATCAATCTTTCGAAACCATCCCAAATACACATGAATCTCTGGTTTTAAGTTTGTGTATTTTCACAAAATCTTTTCATTTAGGATCAATTTTTTATTCTCGTTCTTTGCCTTTACTTTTCAATACATTCATTTCAAAGCTTGTAGTAATCTTTGATTCCTCAACAACAAACTTCTAATTTTCTAATCCTACTGACTCAAGTAGAAACTTAGCAAATTGAGACGGGATATACTGTGTAAAAAAAATTAATTCCACAAATAAATTAAAGTAACCAATAAATATGAAACTATCATTATGCAAACTTACAACTCGATTAGCCTTGACATCATACTTAGTCAATATCTTGCAATGATGTAGAACAACATATCTATTTGTTTCAATGATAATTTATAAAAAAATGTCATCAAACTAAAAATGATAACAATCAAAGATGTAAGATGATTTTATACAAAATATTCTGAAATAGAAAGTAATTCTTCTACCTAATACATTTTTATTGTAACAAACTTAACTACCAATTAGTTTATACAGAGAATGATAAAATCAAGAACTCATGTAACACTAGTATAATATTAAATCAGAAAAAAATGAACATACCCTCTTTTTTTTGTCATTGATCTATTCTGGACAGTGCTTGCTTTTGAATTGTTCTTGACAATTCTTTACACACCAGGACTACAGGTGCAATTAATAAAAAAAAGCAAAAAATTCAAAAATAATTAAAAAAAAGACAACCGAAGAAGCAAATAGCAACATGATATTATACAATGAATTATAGACATATTTAAAATTAAATATGTTAATAAATACAATAATTGAAGTATAACATGTACAAAATTAACAATAATTAAAAAATTAAAAACTGTAAATTCTAACCTTTTCATATTCTCATGCATCCCATTATCCTCTATACTGGAAGCAACATCATCATCAAAGTAGTTTAACCGTAACTTATCCTGGATAACTTTTAACAAAGATATCCCAATATTATCTTTAACATTATGAGATTCATAAAAATCTATATAGATTGAATTATTTCGCTTATCCACAGGAGCCATAAAAAATATTCCACTTGTGACATACATTAAACAAATCCTCACCATGCTTTTGAAGTTATAGAAAGCAAATAACTTCTCAACCTCATGTGAAGGTATCTAGATTTTTTTTTTTCTCGAGTTTTTATTTTAAGCTTGATACAATTGTCACAGAGATCAATTAGGATAATTTTATGTTTCAACTCAGCACCATATCTAGCAATTATTCTATCTGGAACTAACACATCATCCTAAAAACAAAAAAAATACTTATCACATACATTTAATTTATTACGATGGATTTTATTAATTCGGTTACATGTAATTTATCTGTTTTTTACATGGTTACTAAAAAAAAGCACAAATTATATATTAATTTAAATGTGTACCCGTCCTTTGTATGCACCAAATATAATTTTTGATTCTTTATCAATTGGACAATGTTGTCTTGTGCCAAAGAAATGGCTAAATCAACTCCATTCAGTATATTTATAACACAGAACAAAAAATCATTAATAGAATACACAAATAATATAATGTCTACCTTTTGCGATCACTTCTACATGCAACAATACTCATGGTAGGAGAGCAGTGTTTAAAAAAATTTTTTGGTTTATCTTCAAATAGACAGAAAGAAAGGAACAACAGTAATTTTTTATTAGTGTAACTTTTTATAACAAAAAATGTGATAATAATAGTAACAGCATAAATGAGTTATTTCAAAAAACAGCATTCCACCTTGTCACAAAGCATGTTTGGACTCCTCATATTCAGACTCAAAAAATCAACTTATCAACTCAATCTTTTCAAAACTCAAAACTTCACTTAATCAAATTAATGAAAGGAAAGTTACCAACAGAGAAAAGACATGCAAAAGAAGAAACAGCGAATAAAAGATTGTGTGTTGGGAGTACAATGATCAGGGAAAAACTTCACCTTGTTGTTCGATTTTCTAAATGATTTAGAAGATGCTCGAGTCCGTTGATAACAGCACGAAGTTTGTAGTCTCAATCTGTCAACAACCCAAGGAAAAGGGCTGTCTGCGAAGAAGCTGCCCGGGATGTTCCTATCAGATGAGTCGTGGGTGCTGGCATGCACTGTAGTCGACGACGCCTTCGTATGTGGTAGGAGGTTATGCAGTTTGACTGTGAAAAAGTTGGGTCTTAGGGTTTCTAGGTTGAGTGAGGTGAGACGTCAGAGAGAGATGACGAAGGGCCACTAGATTCACTTTTATTTCCTTTTTCTTTTTTGAAGGTGCGGGGGAGTTCGTGGCTTTTGTTTTCTTTTTTATATTTGCCTTTTGATTATTTTTTAAAAGATAAGAACAAAAATATAGGGGAGGTGATGCGTTCTAATATTGTTAGAGATGAAAATAAATTAGTAAAATAAAAGTTATTTAGATATTATTTTTTATATGTGCCTAATGAATAATTTTTATAATATAACAAAAAATGTAAACTTGATTAAGGAAATAATTTTTTATATTTATTCTTTAATAGATCTTCTAATTTATCAACAAACTAAAAAATAAATTAAATATATGAATTATTTTTCACTTACAAAGTTATTTTTTTTATTTTTATTTAATTAAGAAAACATTTAATATAGGGATTAATTTTTTATATTTAATTTTTAATAGATCTTCTAATAATTATAACAGATAAAAAGTGCTTTAAATATATGAATTGTTTTTCACTTACCGAATAAAATTTTATATTTTATTAAGTTAAGATTACATTGGAAGAGTTAAAATGTCTCTTTTTTTAAAGGTTATTTTATCAAATTGCAATTCAATTTTTCAACTATTTCTCAAAAATCTGCGAAAAAATCATCTACAAATCATAGAATTTATTATTTTTAAATAATAAATACAGAAGTGTATATATTAAAATTCGTTAAATATTCGAAAAAACAGACTGAAATTAATGATTACCTAAAAAAGGTTTAAACCTTTTTTCCAATAATAATAATAATAACTAAAAATTTTACCACTTTTTTTTTATCTTGTATTGAATGTTAATTATAGATATCACTATTTTCTTTATATCTTCCAAAACCGTGCAACTATTAACCATGAATGTGAAATTAATAATAATAAATATCATAATAATAACAATGTCATATATTACCCATATTAAATTGGATATATTTTATTTTTAGATTATATGATAGTATATTATATTATTTGAAATTGAATTTAAAATAGTTCATTAAAAAAGTAATTTTCTACTTTCTCATAAAGATACTATATCGACAATATTTTAATATTTCTAGCATTTTAATAGTATAATTATTATTTTCGATTGTAATATTATTATTATTATTATTATTATTATTATTATTGTTGTTGTTGTTGTTGTTGTTGTTGTTGTTGTTGTTGTTGTTGTTGTTTTAGTACTACCAGTATGAAAGAACATTTATATATATATATATATATATATATATATATATATATATATATATATATATATAATGTTTTTCATTGTATAAGAATATATACACTATATTAATAATAAAAAATAACAAACGTAATTTTTTTATGAAGATGAAAAAATATCTCAATTAATTTGATGCACCACTAACAAAATTAAAACAAATAAGCAATACTCTTCATCACATTGTTACAAAAGGATATTCATTTTATTGTGGATCATGGTTCGCACTAACTGGGATCAAGACATATGTAATTAAATCAATAGCATACTATATTGATATATTATTACTCTTGATATAGGGAATAATTTTTTATATTTATTCTTTAATAGATCTTTTAATATTCTAACGTATAAAAAAGTGGATTAAATATATGAATTATTTTTCACTTACAAAATAAAATTTTATATTTTATTAAACTAAGACTACATTTGAAAAGTTAAATATCCCTTTTTTTTCAAAGGTTTTTTATTAAAAAATTAAAATTTATAAGAATCAAAATTAAAATTTACTATGGATCATACCAAAAATATTAAACCACTGGAGGATTGAATTTTTTCACTGTATCATTTGAGTCATATATTGTTCATGTTTTTGCGCAAGTACTACAAATTATATGTATTACTCAGTTACAAATGCTTGGAATCAACAAAAAAAATGCTGGTAATTGATAGCATCAATTAAGTTTGGTTTTTTATTGTACAAAGTTACACCCATTGAATGACATAAAAAAATGAAGATGATGAAATGAATCACTTTTCAAACAATATAATATATAGGTACCATAATAGTGTCAGATATAAAAACCATTATAATGAGTGATTTTGATCCTAGCACACAGTTTTACAAAAAAAACCAACACAATCCGTAATTCTATTTATACGAAGTATCATTCCAACCATTCTATTCACCCAAAACCTGATAAAAAGTAGCTGAGCTTTCAATCCTTTGTAGTTGCCTGCATGAAGTTAGCATACAAACAATCAAATGGGAAATATCGTAAGTACTCTAGTTGATATATATTTTTTAATTTTTTTTTTATTTATATAATTTATATTCTTTCATGTTAAATCCAGCAACCACAATGACTTTTTAAATCTATTGATAGCATGGGAAAAAACCACATTACAGAGACCAAAGTAGATGTGGCCAAGCATGCAACTGTGTTTTCTTTGATTAAAATAAGCAGTAAGATCTCAAACTAAACTTTATTTATACAAAACATTTGGAAAATCTAGATAATGCATAATATTTCAATTTATATATTTTTTTATCTCATATACTTGTATTTTGAATTTCATAATAAAATATGCTTTTAAATTTATGTTTATTTTTTTTCATGCATAATACTTATAGCATGTTATATATAAATAATTCTATTATCTAACATGTATATTATATTTTTTTAAATGATTTAAAAGAATTGTGTCGAAAAAGAATAAGAAAAGAATCCAACCCTTACAATGATGAAGCTACAAAACAATAAGGAACAAGAAGTATGTTAGCAGTGAATGAAAAAAAGATTAAGTTTGGTTGCAAAATGCTTGGGAAAATGTTGTGAAATTATGTTACTTGAAATATGAATTTTTATTAACATTTGAGTAAAAAGAAAGAGATGATATAAAATCAGTGATTATTATGTCACTTAGAATATGAATTTTTATTAACATTTGAGTAAAAAGAAAGAGCAAGATATAAAATCAGTAGCTAAAAAATGAGTTTTTATTAACATTTGAGTAGAAAGAAGGAGCAAGTTATAAAATTAAATGTTATGATAGTTGTGTTTTGTAACACCCTAACTACCAAAGCTCACGCTTCCGGTTGTGCGACTCTGATAGCTCGGACATTACGACGACTTTTATATTATTTAATACTAAAATATGAGCCTGTTTAAAACTTTAAACCGCAATACCGCTCTCAAAAATACTTTCGTTCGATAACATACATCCATAGATACCATACAACTTACAAAAACTCATAAAGGATACATCCATATATATATATATATATCATATTACAAGCATTAACCAATACAATCCCTAACCCTCTTACATAATATGTCAAGATATAGGCGAGGGTACAATAAATAATCTAAAGCAATACAGAGCATCTCAACAAAAACTAAATAAACTCTTCGTGACTTCTGCACCCATATCCTGAAAGGGGAAAAAATGTAGGGGGGTGAGAATATCATCCTCGAAAGGGTTCTCAGTAGAGGGTTTTTGGGAATTACTGTAATAGGATACGTGAAGATAAACCGTACGAGTGATTAATAACCGTCTTTTGCCCCTTTTCAAAAAACAAAAGTTTACAATAAAAGAGAAATCTGAAATCATTTTTTGAAAGCGGAAACTGTTCATTTAAAACAATATTCAAAAGCCTTTCAAAAGATTTATCTATGCTGAACCAAAATAGCCTTTCATATTTTTCCAAACCAGCAATACAAAACCGAAATCAACCATCAGTCCATCTCAATTCAACCACGGTCTTAGGCCCAAACAATGCAATCCAACAACCAATCACCACAATCCAACAGAGTCCCAGTTGCAAACACAGATAGGAAGTTCAAGCACAAACAAACAGTTACAACAAGTAGAACAAGTAGCAGTTAATCTCAAATAGTCACAAAGGCAAACCAAGTACAATATGCACATGCAACCAATGTCACATAGATGCATATGATGCATGCCTGTCCCTAGTGGCTGATGATATCATCTGTCGGTTATAGAGCCAACCCGACAAGTCCTGGAAGCTAACCATTGGACTGTCCCTCTGTCGCGCATCCCCAACTCGAGTTATACTCATCATAAACTTGATCATAATCATGATCCATATCCATCACCTTCACTGGTGAATATTTACGGGGGCGAGCTCATCCGGGACTTCACAGTGCCCGGCCACACTTACGACATAGGGTCAAAAGAGATTCGAGTCTCAACCTGGAGCACGTGGTGGCTAGCCACTGCTTTCTCCCAAGGAAACTCTTAACTCCGATAGTGGAAGTGCAAATCACAATTATCAATAATTCAGCATATACATGCATTCATTCTCATCCATGGATCAACATCCATCTCAACCATCCGGCTCACGGTTCAGTCCAGAACCAGCCAATATTCATAATCATACACAGCCATTCCGGCTCACGGTTCAATCCAGAACCAGCCAATATTCATAATCATACACAGCCATTCCGGCTCACAACAAAACAGCACTTCCACATTCAGCATCATCAATTCGTAAAATTGGCATTTAAGCCATAAATCACTTTTTCTCAAATCGTTTCACTTTGAAATCAAGTTTCAACTATTTTCAGCCTTGGCTTTTAGAAATCTCGTTTCTCAAATCATCTCAGGCTTATAAGCCAAATTTACTCAAAGTGAGTTCCCTTTTTAAAACAGAGCCACTCTCGGCATTCTCTTTCCAAAACTTCCAAAACCATGGCAAGTTAAGGATTTATTTTAAAGTATTTAGAATCACCCATCCAACAATGGGATTTTATAACCAAAAGTTTTCCGGCAGAGTCCCAAGTCTTTAGGGAAGAATAACATAACTCATTTCGCCAAATTCATATAAAATCATTAAAACCTTGGCTTTCCGATTTGAGTAATAAAATAAGATCTAAGCCAAAACGAGTCACGTAATCATTTACTTCTTTCAAAGCCGTTTCCTTTCTTTAGGCAAAACCAACTTCAACCCCCATGATAAATTCTAGAACGTTTCAACTGTTCAAAATTGTTTTAGTCTTGCAAGAATTCAGAATTTAAAGAGCACTTAAAACATTTCTCAAAACATTTCAAAATGAAACTTGTCAATAGACATCCAGGTTCTTTCAAAGTCATTGAAACTCCTCTAATTGAAACCCTCAAGTCAAATTCAAAGGCATTGCCCTTGTCACATTTAAAAACAGCTTTAAAACATAAGTCTCATTTAAATAACTCCCTCCTGAAAGAGATACAATGCCTTTCTTAAGAAGCAAGACTAAATCACAATTTCCTCTTTAATAATTCATTTCAAAAGCATGAATCATCCTTTTCTTGATAATTTAAATAAAATATTAGAAGTCTTTAACTCATCATTTTCCAGACAACATTTCAATAAAGACTCGGATTTTATAGAAATTTCGGCAACACCTCCCCTAAAACTTGGACTTTGCCACCCGGTTTGGGTCCCAACTAAACCGTTCCACAATCTTTTTCAACAGCCCAAAATCCAAAATCAGTTCAAGGCAAGCCAAATCCAACAATCATCTCAATTCCATATTCCAAGAAAACCGTTTCAGAAATCGAATCATTATCAGCCGAATAAACTCAGTTCTAAAGTTTCAAAGAAACGGTTCAGTAACAATCATTCATAAAAAACCAGATCATTTAAAGCAAGCCAGGCTGAATTCAAGAGTGTATTCTATTTTTCACATTCTTAAGAAAATCCATTCAACTCAAATCAATTTCCAAAGGATTAAACTCGATCTCAAAGCTTTAAAAGAATCAACTTCAAAAGCATTTCGTTTCACAAAACCAAACAACAATCCAGCCAAACAACATTCATAATCATTAGAGACAATCAAACAATACATAAGGCTGATACAATCACCAAATACATTGTCTCACATCAGTATCCATATGTAATAATTCCAACATATAAAATATAGTTTTTGGAAAGCGCCCCTACCTCAAAACGCAAATCCATAACCCAAACGTCTCACAGAGTCCTTTCCGCCTCGACCCGAAATCAACAATCAAAATCTCGGCAACCAAAACCTCGGTTCCAAGCCACTTTCGCAACAGTCTCAACAACTCTAATCGCAACATACAACAACCAAAACTCAACCGTATAGCAATTAACGCCACAAACCTCAGCGTATGATAACCGAACAGTAACTAAAGGGCTTTCAAATCGAAAACGCTTACCGAACCGAAAGAGGAACGGCTGAACCGACAAAGCGGCGGTCTCTGAACCGGCTCGGCGGCAGCCCGGCAGCCACCTCAAGCGACAACGGTGACAAATTCCAATCACGACAACTGAAACCAACAGGAAGTGACCATAGTAACATCGGAATTCAAAAAGGACAGATACCTCAATTAAAACCTTTACCGGCAAACTTTTCCGGCGACGGCAGAAGTAACCAGAAACTCCGCTCAGTCTTAGCCTTCCTCTCCGACGCGATGCCGCGGCGACCGGTGCAGCTCGTGGTTCCACGGCGACTCCCTCTCTCTCCCGTCGTGTCGTTTCTCTTTCCTCGGGTTCTCCAACAGCAGCAGCGCGAACATCGGCAACCACCGTGGCTGGGAGCAGCTCCTTCAATGGCGAGGAACAAGGACCCAACGGCGACTGCAATCGGCGGCTCTTCCCCCCTCCGCGGCTCTCTTCTCCATCGGTCTCTCTCTTTGTTTCGTGCGGTGTTGGCAGACGCTTGACGGGACCGCGGTGGCGCGAGATTGGCGGCGGCGATGCGTGGCAGGTTCGGTGGCTTGGTGGGGACACGCGGCTGGCGGCAGTGAGGATGAGCGGCGGTGACCAGCTGAGTGGCGGCTTCCTTACTCTCCTCTGCAGCGACTCAGCCTCTCTCTCTCTCTCTTTCTGCTTTCGTTCCTTTCTTTCATGGAAAGGGAAAAAGGAAAATCATGTGCTGCTACTGCTAGGTTGAGTGAGAAGGGAACCGGGTCATGGGTTAGGGTTTTTGAGAAAATTAGGGCTAGGAGCATTTTAGTAATTTCTGATAAAATTGTGGACAACATAGTAATTGAAACCCAAATTAAATCCAACACTAATTATATATAGAAAATACTATTTGCTCATCAATTTCACAAATTATTTTTTGTAAAATGCCCAAATCAAAATAATTAGAGATAATATAATTAAACTCTTTATTTTTCAAAGTAGTAGTATTAATATTTAAAATATTAATTATTTAATCCAAATCACATAAAAATCCTTATTATTTCACAATTACCGACTTTATAATTCAAATATGGAAAATAATCCAATAATTGTAAAATTGGATAATAATCATAACTTATCTCAAATTCAATAAATCAAAACTTGCCTTAATTATCTTTAATAAAATAATTTCTGAAATTAAGGCAATAAATAACTATATGATTTGAGACTTGATCATAATAAGACTTTTCAAAAGTTCTGGGTCTTATATTCTACCCACCTTATAAAAATTTTCGCCCTCGAAAATTGATACAAAACAAAAGAAATTTCATACACTTCACCCTTGAAAATATTTAAGGAAGAAGCAAAAATATCTCAAAACATAAACATATATATGGTTTTTCAAGTACTTGGATAGTGTATGCATAACGATACAAAGGTAGGAGTGTGATTGCAAAGCAAACATTACAAGATAGGCTCAATGCACAAGGTCATATGATCTCAAAGCTTTACAAAAACTTGAGGTGCCAAAATAGGGTGCAAATCAAGATAGGCGTTCACAAAGCAAAGTGGTAATTAGTGTGGTAAAAGGCTGCAAAGCATGTTGGTATTTAAACAGCGGCATAACGTTCGCTGACAATTCTCGTTCCCACTTCAGAACTTCAATTTCCCAACTCCACCAATCATTTTACAACCTCATAGCCAATCATAAGCCTAACAACCGCAAACCCGTCCGTAAGGAACAGAACACCCACAACTCTTAACGTTGTACACCTACCGCTTCAACTTCCGTATACACATATCACGTCTTAAAGAACTAATGCATCGCGTTACTACGTCTACAAGTCGCGCGTGATATCAAAACGATTCTCGAGTCTACTCAGAAGGATACAAGATTCTAGAAAGGAGAGTCAAATGTCAAAGATAGTACTCATAGATTTGAGAGAATGTATCCAATTCCAGATAAACAAGGGTGCTCAAGCAAAGAAGTTTGCTAGAAATAAATCGATTAACAACTCCAAAAATAACCCTTAGATCAAGGAAATTCAATTGGATCAATAAGAAGAAAACCAGCGCATCAGTTTGAAACAAACTCAAGCTGAGTTGAAGAAGTATGATGTTTACAGAAAAGAATGTCTCAGACCCAAGACAAAGCTCACAGAACTCAAGAGCATAATTAAAATACTTCCGAATACATTGTTCTTAAAAGAATCGAAAACTTGTAAAAATATCACTTCGCAGTCTGAAAGAGAAGTTAAACAACAAACATCCTTCAAGAGAGTAACAAAAGGCTAAACGTGGCTTTACTTCAATACAATTTCATGTTGAAGTAGATTTTGTAGAGTTCCAAAAACAAAATGCACACAACTTTGGCTAAGAGCTAAAATATTTCCTCAAATATTTTAGAAAGATAATTAGATGCATAACTTAACCAAAAGCAGTTCATAAAAACTCAGAAGTAATCAAATGCTTGTTCAAAATTCTCAAGATTTCATATCCAAACAAGCGTGTATAACATTTATAGCAAGTACGAAAGAGAAAGTTAAACTCTACTTGGAAGAGAAAATCCGAGGTAAAAGTTTGCTTATAAATTGGTAAAGGAAACAAGTGGTGCATTACAAACGGACAGGTTTCCATTAAACAATGAAGCTATTCGAAACTTCATTTAAAATAGCGCATGCCAAATTTTAAATCAACTTTGTCAAAATCGAACAATGGTTTCAATCTCAACCAAGCAACAGAAAATAAATTCCATTTAGAATTTTTTTTTCAAAGAGAATTCAAAACTTCTATAAAAGTTCAAAATAAGACTCCAAAGTGTTCTTGAAATCACCATCTCAGAAGAACATTCAAGAAGTTTAAGATGTACTAAAAAGGAGTCAAGCCTTGCAAGAAAGGATCTTGAACCAAAATAGTTCAAACAAGATCCACTAGGCATGAGACATCAAATAAGCTTTCAATTGATCCAAAAGAATACAAAAGTTATAGAAAAAGACAACTCAATTATTAGTAATCTCTCAAGGATAAGTCTTTGACTAAAAACTCTGGTAGAGACAATGAGAGGATAAATGATGCACTAGTTTGAAACGAATCAAACTTACTCATATAAGAATGAGATTCACAAAAAGGAAAAACTAAGATCAATGGCAATATTCACAAGATGTAAAAGATCAGTTAAAAACAAGGTCAAGCATGACATTCATGGAGATGGAAGGCTTAAGGAAGACTTTAGTCCGTTCGTAAGAAGAAAGCCATGAGTCCAACATTTTCAAAAGAACAACAATGGAATAAACCATATAGCATGCTAAATCAAACTCAATCCAAAATAAGTTAAGTAAAGCTTATCAAACGAAACTCAACCGAGACAAAAGTGATAAATCCTTTCTTTTCAAAATTTTGAAAAATATTCCAAATACATAATCAATTGAAGATGTGCATTGGAACTATAATAAAATTACTAGAAAGTCAATTTACTTTTAAAGTAAGTGCAATTCCGTAAACCAGTAAAAGTACAGGTGAGGTATTAGAAATAAATAGTTGTTAAACTGTATAAGAAATCTTCAAAGTTTCACATATAGATAAGTGTATATCTAGTCAAAAGTAATTTTTTATAAAAATCTCAAAATTAGCTGTAATCACTGTCAAATAAAAGGAAAACTGAATCAACAAGTTCTCTAAGAATGAACTCGGAACCCGGAGTTAAAAGTCACAGCACATTAAGACAAGTTCAAGGCTATATCAAAGAATACTTGAATCAAGAAGAACTCAAACAGAGGAAGATAGACGCAACAAGGATTCCAAACAAGCATATGCAATTAAGATCAAACAAGAATGCATATGAATGGAGGAATAGATTTGAAAAATCAAACTACTTTTCAAAAGTATTAGCAAACAAGAACTTCAAATTAGGACATGAAAGAACAGGTCGACTCGAACAGAATTCAAGACACACAACTGAATAGCCTCGAGAAATAGTTTCTAACGTTCCCAAAACCCGCGATTCACTTTTCTCAAAACTCGTATATCATCTATGATAACCCATTAGTACTCTTATATACATAATTCACTAGTATTAAGCCGGCCAAACTTAATATCAGGAATCATGCAACTCGAGACTAACGGCGTTAATCAATAGACCGTCATGTGCATAAAGCTCTAATTCTCGTCATTTGACAAGACCTAATACATGACAAACACTCAGAGTATGCAATTGAAGTATAGTCGGTCCATTCCTCAGGCTCTACAGGAAGGACTGCTCTGATACCATAATGTAACACCCTAACTACCAAAGCTTACGCTTCCGGCTGCGCGACTCTGATAGCTCGGACATTACGACGACTTTTATATTATTTAATAGTAAAATATGAGCCTGTTTAAAGCTTTAAACCGCAATACCGCTCCCAAAAATACTTTCGTTCGATAACATACATCCATAGATACCATACAACTTACAAAAACTCATAAAGGATACATCCATATATATATATATATATATATATATATCATATTACAAGCATTAACCAATACAATCCCTAACCCTCTTATAGAATATGTCAAGATACAGGCGAGGGTACAATAAATAATCTATAGCAATACAGAGCATCTCAACAACAACTAAATAAACTCTTCGTGACTTCTGCACCCATATCCTGAAAGGGGAAAAATGTAGAGGAGGGGGTGAGAACATCATCCTCGAAAGGGTTCTCAGTAGAGGGTTTTTTGGGAATTACTGTAATAGGATACGTGAAGATAAACCATACGAGTGATTAATAACCGTCTTATGCTGGTGCGGATAACCCACTAACTTACCGGCAAGTGCACCGGGTCGTACCAAGTAATACCTTACGTGAGTAAGGGTCGATCCCACGAGGATTGATGGACTAAGCAACAATAGTGTTTGATAGGCTTAGTTAGACAAACAAAAATTGGTGTTGAGATGCAATATAAAAGACATTAAACAATATCAAAAATATTGAAGAAAGGCAAGTAAATACTTTGGAAAAAAATATGGAGAAGATAGTTAAGGTTTCAGAGTTATCTATTTTTCCGGATTAACTTTTCTTACTAACTAATTTAATTATGCAGAATTTAATTTATGGCAAACTGTATGTGACTAGACCCTAATTCCTTAGACCTTCATAGTCTCCTCTAAAATTCATTAACTGCCAATTCCTTGGTCAATTAATTCCAATTAGAGGGTGATAATCAATTTCTAGTTTATATGCCACAAAAACTCTAATTATTCAAGAGGTAAAAGGATTATATGTCACGTATCCTATTAAATTCAGATAATTAAAATTTAGGAGAAATAGTTTTCAAGCTGTTGTTCAGGTAAAGAGCTTTTCCAAGTTTTACAAGAACTCAAATAGAAAGAGGGTCATACTTCCGTTCCACCCAAATTCATAAAATAAAGAGCGAAAACAATTCTTAAATTATAAATCCATACATAAATTAAAATAGTAAAAGCAATAAAATTAATCCATAGAAATAGACAGAGCTCCTAACCTTAACAGTGGAGGTTTAGTTGCTCATGGAAAAGAAAAAATAAGGATTCAGGTAAAAATGTACAGAGTTTCAATCTGATGGCATCAGATCCCTTTTTATAACTAATCCTAATAAATTTAAAATTTAATATTTAAAATTAAACTTAAAATAATATCTTTTCCTAATTTAAGATTTGAATTTAAATTTGAATTAATTAACAAGTCTTCAACTGATGGGTGGGGACCACTTGATTTGTCCATTCTGCAGCTTCTAATCTGTGTTTTCTGGGCTGAAAACTGAGTTAAAACAGCCCAAAAATTGCCCCCAGCATTTTCTGTCAATTCTGCAGATCGCTCATGTGACGCGTCCGCGTCGTCCTTGCATTCGCGTCATTTGTGTAGATTCTAGTCCACGCGATCGCGTCAGGCACGCGATCGCATCATTGCGATTTCCTCCATTCCGCGCGGTCGCGTGAGCCATGCGTCCGCGTCGGTATTCGCTGGTCATCTCCTTGGTTTCTTCTCTTTCTCTGCAGAACTTCATCAAATCCATCCGAATGCTACCTAAAATAAATAAAATTGCACAAAACTCAAAATAGCATCCATAGTGGCTAAAATATAATTAATTCTTAATTAAACTCAACAAATTAGATGCAAATTCACTAGGAAAAGATAGACAAGATGCTCACGCATCATATGCCCCGTTTCCAAAAACAAAGGTTTACAATAAAAGAAAAATCTGAAATCCTTTTCTGAAAGCGGAAACTGTTCATTTAAAACAATATTCAAAAGCCTTTCAAAAGATTTATCTATGCTGAACCAAAATAGCCTTTCATATTTTTCCAAACCAACAACACAAAACCGAAACCAACCATCAGTCCATCTCAATTCAACCACGGCCTTAGGCCCAAACAATGCAATCCAACAACCAATCACCACAATCCAACAGAGTCCCAGTTGCAAACACAGATAGGAAGTTCAAGCACAAACAAACAGTTACAGCAAGTAGAACAAGTAGCAGTTAATCTCAAATAGTCACAAAGGCAAACCAAGTACAATATGCACATGCAACCAATGTCACATAGATGCATATGATGCATGCCTGTCCCTAGTGGCTGATGATATCATCTGTCGGTTATAGAGCCAACCCGATAAGTCCTGGTAGCTAACCATTGGACTGTCCCTCTGTCGCACATCCCCAACTCGAGTTATACTCATCATAAACTTGATCATAATCATGATCCATATCCATCACATTCACTGGTGAATATTTACGGGGGCGAGCTCATCCGGGACTTTCACAGTGCCTGGCTACACTTACGACATAGGGTCAAAAGAGCTTCGAGTCTCAACCTGGAGCACGTGGTGGCTAGCCACTGCTTTCTCCCAGGAAAACTCTTATCTCCGATAGTGGAAGTGTAAATCACAATTATCAATAATTCAGCATATACATGCATTCATTCTCATCCATGGATCAATATCCATCTCAGCCATCCGGCTCACAGTTCAGTCCAGAACCAGCCAATATTCATAATCATACACAGCCATTCCAGCTCACGGTTCAATCCAGAACTAGCCAATATTCATAATCATACACAGCCATTCCGGCTCACAACAAAACAACACTTCCATATTCAGCATCATCAATTCGTAAAATCGGCATTTAAGCCATAAATCACTTTTTCTCAAATTGTTTCACTTTGAAATCAAGTTTCAACTATTTTCAGCCTTGGCTTTTAGAAATCTCGTTTCTCAAATCATCTCAGGCTCATAAGCCAAATTTACTCAAAGTGAGTTCCCTTTTTAAAATAGAGCCACTCTCGGCATTCTCTTTCCAAAACTTCCAAAACCATGGCAAGTTAAGGATTTATTTCAAAGTATTCAGAATCACCCATCCAACAATGGGATTTTATAACCAAAGATTTTTCGGCAGAGTCCCAAGTCTTTAGGGGAGAATAACATAACTCATTTTGCCAAATTCATATAAAATCATTAAAACCTTGGCTTTTCGATTTGAGTAATAAAATAGGATCTAAGCCAAACCGAGTCACGTAATCATTTACTTCTTTCAAAGCCGTTTCCTTTACTTAGGCAAAACCAACTTCAACCCCCATGATAAATTCTAGAACGTTTCAACTGTTCAAAATTGTTTTAGTCTTGCAAGAATTCAGAATTTAAAGAGTACTTAAAACATTTCTCAAAACATTTCAAAATGAAACTTGTCAATAGACATCCAGGTTCTTTCAAAGTCATTGAAACTCCTCTAATTGAAACCCTCAAGTCAAATTCAAAGGCATTGCCCTTGTCACATTTAAAAACAGCTTTAAAACATAAGTCTCATTTAAATAACTCCCTCCTGAAAGAGATACAATGCCTTTCTTAAGAAGTAAGACTAAATCACAATTTCCTCTTTAATAATTCATTTCAAAAGCATGAATCATCCTTTTCTTGATAATTCAAATAAAATAGTAGAAGTCTTTAACTCATCATTTTCCAGACAACATTTCAATAAAGACTCGGATTTTATAGAAATTTTGGCAGCACCTCCCCTAAAACTTGGACTTTGCCACCCGGTTTGGGTCCCAACTAAACCGTTCCACAATCCTTTTCAACAGCCCAAAATCCAAAATCAGTTCAAGGAAAGCCAAATCCAACAATCATCTCAATTCCATATTCCAAGAAAACCGTTTCAGAAATCGAATCATTATCAGCCGAATAAACTCAGTTTTAAAGTTTCAAATAAACGGTTCAGTAACAATCATTCATCAAAAACCAGATCATTTAAAGCAAGCCAGGCTGAATTCAATAGTGTATTTTATTTTTCACATTCTAAAGAAAATCCATTCAACTCAAATCAATTTCCAAAGGATTAAACTCGATATCAAAGCTTTAAAAGAATCAACTTCAAAAGCATTTCGTTTCACAAAACCACACAACAATCCAGCCAAACAACATTCATAATCATTAGAGACAATCAAACAATACATAAGACTGATACAATCACCAAATGCATTGTCTCACATCAGTATCCATATGTAATAATTCCAACATATAAAATATAGTTTTCGAAAAGCGCCCTACCTCAAAATGCAAATCCATAACCCAAACGTCTCACAGAGTCCTTTCCGCCTCGACCCGAAATCAACAATCAAAATCCCGACAACCAAAACCTCGGTTCCAAGCCATTTTCGTAACAGTCTCAACAACTCTAATCGCAACATACAACAACCAAAATTCAACCGTATAGCAATTAACGCCACAAAGCTCAGCGTATGATAACAGAACAGTAACTAAAGGGCTTTCAAATTGAAAATGCTTACCGAACTGAAGGAGGAACGGCTGAATCGACAAAGCGGCGGTCTTCGAACTGGCTCGGCGGCAACCCGGCAGCCACCTCAAGCGATAGCGGCGACAAATTCCAATCACGACGACTGAAACCAACAGGAAGTGACCATAGTAACCTCAAAATTCAAAAAGGACATATACCTCAATTAAAACCCTTACCGGCAAACTTTTCCGGCGACGGTAGAAGTAACCAAAAACTCCGGCAGTGGTCCTGGTGTCCTCAGAACTCCGGTGACAGCGGCGACTGGATGCAGCTCCTCCAGCCCGCGTCTTCCTCTCTCCCAGCGGTGCTCAGTCTTAGCCTTCCTCTCCGACGCGATGCCGCGGCGACCAGCGCAGCTCGTGGTTCCACGGCGACTCCCTCTCTCTCCCATCGTGTCGTTTCTCTCTACTCGGGTTCTTCGACAGCAGCAGCACGAACATCGGTAACCACCGTGGCTGGGAGCAGCTCCTTCAACGGCGAGGAAGAAGGACCCAACGGCGACTGCAATCAGCGGCTCTTCCCCCCTCCGCGGCCCTCTTCTCCATCGGTCTCTCTCTTTGTTTCGTGCGATGTTGGCAGAAGCTCGACGGGACCACGGCGGCACGAGATTGGCGGCGGCGATGTGTGGCAGGTTCGGCGGCTTGGTGGGGACACGCGGCTGGCGGCAGTGAGGATGAGCGGCGGTGACCAGCTGAGCGGCGGCTTCCTTACTCTCCTCTGCGGTGACTCAGCCTCTCTCTCTCTCTTTCTGCTTTCGTTCTTTTCTTTCATGGAAAGGGAAAAAGGAAAATCATGTGCTGCTACTGCTAGGTTGAGTGAGAAGGGAACCGGGTCATGGGTTAGGGTTTTTGAGAAAATTAGGGCTAGGGGAATTTTAGTAATTTCTGATAAAATTGTGGACAACATAGTAATTGAAACCCAAATTAAATCCAACACTAATTATATATAGAAAATACTATTTGCTCATTAATTTCACAAATTATTTTCTGTAAAATGCCCAAATAAAAATAATTAGAGATAATATAATTAAACTCTTTATTTTTCAAAGTAGCAGTATTAATATTTAAAATATTAATTATTTAATCCAAATCACATAAAAATCCTTATTATTTCACAACTACCGATTTTATAATTCAATTATGGAAAATAATCCAATAATTGTAAAATTGGATAATTATCATAACTTATCTCAAATTAAATAAATCAAAACTTGCCTTAATTATCTTTAATAAAATAATTTCTGAAATTAAGTCAATAAATAACTATATGATTTGAGACTTGATCATAATAAGACTTTTCAAAAGTTCTGGGTCTTACATGTTTTAGACAAAAATTACAATTTAGATTATGATGCTAATGTAAAATATGAATAAAGGATTCTTTTCTGACTTAATTTTCATAGCTATGTTTTACCGAAATATGTGTTATCTTAATTCTGTAATGATAACTATAAGAAAAGTAGTGGTAGTTTGTAAAGAAGAACTCACCGAGAGTTAAACAGCTAAATATCTTTTCAAGCGCTAAAGTTAGGTCCTTATAGGAAGCATAATTGTTGAGATCCATATTGCAATCCAGTCATGCCATGCTTAATTGCCATGTCAGAAAGAACTCTATAGAAGTGACCTTCAAAAACACCAAATTCACCGTGCATTGCTAACATTTCTAATGCTAATCATGGACTAACATTTCAAGATCACTCCCACTATAGGCCTTTCCTTTCAAATCTAGCCACAAAATAAAGAATTTTCATAGTACCTATGTTGTTCCATCCAATAGTGGAACATCATATATAAGCAGAACATGAATGCATAAACATTTCAATTTCAGATGTGTACTCAAGAAAGAGAAGATTTTGATAAAACCTCATCAAAGCATTAATACTGTGGAAGAATGAGTCCATGCATATTAATGCATCAACCTTCCAATGTACTGCAAACATGTATACTCGTCATCGAGAGTATAGACTTTTAAATCAGGTTGTTCAGTAATTATCTATCCAAAGAAAATAATTCAAACTAAAATACACAAAGTTATAACATAAAGTTTCTTAAAACAATGAAACTGTTATATACCTTAGACATTAGTGGCTCATAAGTTGTTTCAAGTAAATAAGCCAAGGTTGTGCCACTGTCAATTATTATCCTTTATCTCTCCCCTTGTTGAGATGCATTTGTTGATAGACTAAAAAAACTATGGCCAACTTGAGCTTCCGTCATATTGACACTGTAATGAGGCCTAATCTTTTTTCCCCATGTCAGATATGTCAAAGTATGAATTTTTGAAAAGGAAATATCATAAACAGAAGAATAAAGACTTAGTATCCAAGCATGCAAAACCTTTCATATGGTTAAAAAACAAAATTATCCCGAATGAGCAATTTATAACAACGAAGAAAGTATATTTGAGAAGTGACATACTGGTCTAGTAATAATCAAGTCACATTCACTTTAGGCTGCACAACATGTCCAATAGCAAAAAAACAATCTCCAATTACTCCATTTAAACAATGAGCAAACATCTTTTTCACTTTGCCAGAAGAAGCAAGTCGTGAAATGAATAAAGAATTAGCTTTTTCAAATCTAGGTATTTCATCAAGTGCTTCTTCATTTGATGACTTTAGATCTCCAGACTGGCTAGCACCACATGTAAACGCTGATTAATTAGAAGATAATTAGTCAATAAATTAGTTTTTAATAAGGAGGAATAGAAATATGAAATTATATCAAATTAGGATAGAGCTCATTGAAACGAACATTTTGACACTAATTTCGAAGAAAACGGTCCAAGATTGGACCGAATGGGCTGAACCGATTGAACCGGGCCCAACCGGGCCATCGGACCAACTGGACCAACCTATTAAGTGAACCCAAGCTTTGTCTTCTCCCCATTTCAACAACAATGAAGCTTTTAGCTTCCAGGGAGAGGAGAAAATGAGAAAAGCTCCCGAAACCCTTACGGTGGTTTCCGATCCCCGTAACTTCTCTGTCTGAGCTCCGATCGCCGCATCGTTTGCAGCCACAGGTTCATCGCATCGAGCTTTACGTTTCTACCGGAACAACTTCATAGGTAACTTGTTATTTCACCTCAATCTCTTCTTTCCCCCAATTTTCGAAATTTGAGAAGGAATGCTGAATTTCTTTGATTTCTGATGTTTTAGGATCCAATTAGCTTTAGGGAAACGTTCACTCTTGCTTATTTAAAGCTTAGGTAAGGTGAAGATACGATAATTCTATTTTATTTTCATTGAATTTGAGCTTTGAGTATTAAATTGGATATATATGTGTTATGAATATGTATTAGGTTGTGAATAAATAATTGGAGCTTGAAATTGTGGATATTGAAACTTGGAGGAAGCTGATTAGTTGAATTTTGAGGGGCTGCCTTGATTTTGAATAAATAGCTTTGGTCGTTACGTGGAAATCGGCCAAGGTATGGTTTAGGTTTCTTACATTTAATATATAATGTTCAGTGAAAACTTAGGCTAGATGACCACAGGATAAGTTGGAATGCAGGTGTATATTTAATGCTTAGTAATTGGTTGATGAATAAGCTTGGTTTGGTTTGGTGATTTGTTTGTAAGATGATATTGGTTGCTAGATGGATATTTGAAAGGATATGTGATTGAATTGTTGATTATATGGCAATATTTTAATTTGGTTGAAAGGTGATTGATGAAAAAATATGGAGCTTGTTGAGGATTATTATTGGCAATTTGAGTTGATGGTAATATGTTTGAAAATGATTGGAATGGAAATTTTGAGTGAAAAATGAGGTTTTGAAGAATTTACAAAAGTTGGTTTTTGGCCGAACTTCGACGAGGTATAACTTGGCCTTCGGACCTTCAATTTGTTTCTAACTTGTTTTAAAATGAAAATTGGGTTCATGATGTTTATGCCACTTGAAGAACGGTTGAAAAATGTTGCAAATCGAATAAGTTATGTTGGTTGGAAGATTAAGTTTATAAACTGTCCCTTAACAGGATTTTGCAGCTTTGTTTCCTCTACTCTGCTACTGCATCTGCTTCTGGTTTTTTTTCAAAGAACGTACACCCACGCGTACGCGTGGCTCACGCGTACGCGTGGCTCACGCGTATGCGTGGAGTGGATTTTTAGCAATGCATAAGCGACGAGTCCATGCGTGCCTGTAAGGGGTCAAAAATCATGTCCACGCGTACGCATGACGAGGGATGCGCGCGCAAGCTGTGTTTTTACAATTCCACGCGTACGCGTGGCACCTTTTCCAGCAAACATGATTTTAAGGTTTTTAAAACCTATTTCAAATTACAAAACCTCTATTTTCATTCCATTGGTCATCAATAATAGTGTTAAACTTGATAATCAAATGAAGCTAGGAAATGGGGATAACTTGAAGGTAAAGTAAAGTTGAAAATAGATGAATTGATTATGAGATATTATGGATAAGTCATATATGATACTTGACTGGATGTTCTGATGAAATATTATGTATGAAATTTGGCTTGAATGATTTAATGATCTGAGATACAAGATTCCCTGGATAAAGTGTCGTGACTTGCCATCACATGTACCAGGTTGAAAACTCGATACTCTGTTGACCCTACGACGTTAGTGTGACCAGGCACTATATAAATTCCCAGGAATGTTACCCCCATTGAGCAATATCGATTATTTGAGAAAAAGCTATGCATAGACTCTTGGGGATGCACGTCGAGGGACAGTCTAAGTTTAATTCAGACTTGTCGGGTTGGCTGGATAACTGACAGATGAGCCTCATCAGCCATAGGACAGGCATGCATCATATGCATATTACTTGAATTACTTGCTTGTGCTTTAATTGGGTGTGCCTATATGTACTTGCCATGTTAAATGTGTATTTGTTACCTGCAGTATTTGTAACCTTCTTGTGCTTGCCTTTGTCTGTGAAAATGCATGATGGAGTTGGAGGTATAGAGGAATGGCAGTATGGGACTTAGATTTAAGGTTAAGTTAAGTTAGGTTTAAATATTCTTAGAAAATCACCTTTTATGGCTCCTGTTTAATACTTTAAGCTCTATAATCTGAGTGTCGGCGTTCTAGGATTGCCTCTGACATTCCCAGGACCTTATATATTATGTGTGTGGCACCTTTACCATACTGAGAACCTCCGATTCTCATTCCATACTATGTTGTTATTTTTCAGATGCAAGTCGAAAGGCATCTCGTTAGGCATCTGGACTCTTAAAGCGGAGTGGTTACTGGGTAGTTTTGCTGTACAGTGAGGTATATATATGTACTTAGTTTTCTCTCTGCATAACTTGTTCCTTTTGGATCCTCTTAGAGGATTATGGAGTGGCAGGACTGTGTATATGAACTTTTGGGTTTTGGATATGTATGTATATATGTGTAAATATTCTCCGGCCAGTCTTGACTTCCGGGCTGAGTTAGGAGCTTGTTATTTTGTATCTCTGGCACTCTATTCCTACTTCTGTTATCTTATGTTTAATAATTATGATTTTCTTAGCACGTAAGTTAACTCATACCTTGAGCGTTGCGCTTTTATTTCGCGATTTTTATTTCCTCTATTCTTCAAGGCTCCTAGCATATTATAATTCTTCTGCTATTATATATATACTCATTTTATTTTAGAGGTCGTAATACCACACCACCTCTGTTTTACGATTTAAGCGTAAAGCTTAATGTGGTAGGGTGTTACATTATGGTATCAGAGCAGTTCGTTCCTATAGAGCCTGAAAGACGGACTAATTTGCATTCTGATGCAGCATCAGAATGTTGTAGCATACGCCTCACGGTAGTTAAGGCCGCATGAGATGAACTACCCGACACATGATTTTGAACTTGCTGCAGTTGTATTTGCTTTAAAGATCTAGAGGCACTACCTCTATGGCGTTAAGTTTCATGTTTTCTCAGACCATAAGAGTTTGAGGTATCTTTTTTAGAAGAAAGAGTTGAATATGCGTCAGAGGAGGTGGATGGAGCTTCTAAAAGATTATGATTTTGAATTGAATTATCATCCAGGTAAAGCGAACGTTGTGGCGGACGCCTTGAATCGGAAATTTTTATATGCAGCTTGGATGATGCTACGGGAAGAAGAATTACTAAGGGCATTTCAAGGTTTGAATTTGGAAATTAGAGAAGAATTTGGAATTTTGTGTTTGAGTTAGTTGCAGATTTCAAGTGAATTTAAATCAGAACTTCTGAAGGCTCATCGAGACAGTGAAGCGTTACATAAGGTATTACCAGCAGTTGAACAACAAAAATAGTGGAGAGTGTCAGAAGGACAGGATTGTTTGTGGAGGTTCAAGAACCGGATTGTTGTGCCAGATATTGGAGACCTGCGACAGAGAATCTTGAAGGAAGCTCATAAGAGCGGGTTTTCAATCCATCCAGGGAGCACTAAAATGTATCAAGATCTGAAAGCGATGTTCTGGTGGCCAGGTATGAAGAATGATGTGGTATTGCATGTATCTAAATGTTTAACGTGTCAGAAAGTTAAGATTGAGCATCAGAGACCATCAGGGACCCTTCAGCCTTTGGAGATTCCACAATGGAAATGGGAGAGTATCACGATGGATTTTGTGACTGGTTTGTGATGAGTCCATATTTTACGATATATTTTGGTTTGATTTGAGTGGATTTCATCACATAAACCCACATTTATTCATCTAAATAGCATGCTTTTGAGATTTCTCCCTAAATTGTGCTTGAAAGTGAAGACATGCTCTTTTGTGCTTGATTTGGTCAATTTTAATTCACTTAATCCCATTTGGTGCCTTGATGTATTTGTTAAGTGATTTCAGGTTTTCAAGGTAAGTTTGGGTTGAAGAAATGAAGAAAGAGCATCAAAAAGGAGAGAAATCATGAAGAAAGTGAGATTTGGAAGCTGCTGCAAAGATGCGTACGCACCAAAGGTCGTGTGTACGCACGCATGCATGCACGTGAGGTCATTAATGCAAATCGCTGGGGACAATTTTTGGGCCTCCAAAACCCAGTCCAACTCATTTTCTAAAGCTATTTGAGGCCAAAGTGAAGAGGAATGAGGGGGGCAATTAGGTTTAGCTTTTACATGCTTTTCTCTTAGTTTCTAGAGAGAGAAGCTCCCCCCTCTCTCTCGAATTAGGTTAGGTTTAGTTAATTTCTCTTTAATTTCAGTCTTTAATTATTGTTTTAATGTAGTTTCATTTATGTTTCTTTACTTTATTGTCTTACTTCTCTTAGTTCTTCTTCTTAATTTCTCTTTTATGTCACTTTTCATGTTATGAATACTCTTTGTCAATTCTAATTTCATTTAATACAATTTATGTTTTATGTTCATTTAATGCTTTCTTTAGTTGTTGTTATGATTTTCTTGCTTTTAGTAGCTAGACTTTATTTTTTTATGCATTTTAATATTAGTTTATTTTTATGCACACCAAGTGTTTGATAAAATGCTTGGCTTAGTTTTTATTCACTCTTGGCTTGAATTTGATGACTTTGGTGATACTTGAGTCATTGATGTCCATTCTTGTTTGATATATTAGAGTAGTTAGTTGATTTGGTCTCCCTTGACTCTATGTGACCCTTTAGTGTTGACATAGGACTTAGGGATTGGAATTGACTATGCCTATTTGACTTATCTTCGATGTAAGGTTGACTAAGTAGGATTAACTCTTCATAATCATCATGTGTTTGTGGTCAATGGCTAGGATAGGTAACCTTAGCTCTCAATTGCTTGCCAAGAGGTTTTCTTGCACTTTAAGTTTCCTTTCCTTGCATTTAATTGCTTTGACTTTTATTGCTTTGATGTTTAAATTCTTGCATGTTTAGTTTTCACACTCTTGGTTGAGAAATTGGGTGTTTGGGTATAATTGAGTTGTGGATGTCCATTCCGCATTGTGTGAGAATAGTTGATTGGTTTGGTTTCCATTGATGCTAGTCTTTCACTAAGTAATTAGTGAGTTGACTGGGACTTATGGATTGAGATCAATTACACTTTTTGACTAATTCTCAAGGAGGATTGACTAGTTTGAATTGATTCCACACAATTGCCATGTTTGTGGTCCATAACTAGGATAGGAATCCTAAATTCCCCAATTCTTGCCAAGAGTTGCCATTTACATTCCTTGCATGCTCATTTACTTTCTTGCTATTTACATATCTTGCTCTCTTGCTTTTCCAATTTCCCATGCTCTTTCATAGCCAATAATTGTACATTTTATTGCAACTCCTAGGGAAGACGACCCGAGGTTTAATTACTCTCGGTTTATATTTTGTTTTGAATTTAATATTTGATAGTGAGAATTCATTGTTGGTTTGGACTATACATTGATTCTTGTTTTGATCGATTCTAAACCGGCAATAATTCTCTTCGTCAAATTTGGCACAATTGCCGGGGTGTTGCAATGGTATAAAGTTATTGGTTATTGTAAATATGTTAATATGTGAATAACTTGCTTTTTGGTTATTTTTGTCAATGGTTAGGATTGGGATCTCGGAGGACATTGAACATTCTAGCATTGGTGGGAAAGTCAAGCACAAGCCACCATAGCAAGGGCTCTCCCAATTGTCTAACTTAAAGACATTAAATAAAAGTGCTTGGTAACATTATTCTAACTCTTCTCTTTTTGTATATATTTTGACTTATTTGCTTTTTTGTTATGCTGGATTAGCTTAGGATTAGTTTAATTTTGAGTTTTGTTAGGTTAATTTTGGTTTGGATAATGAATTTATGGGTTATTGCATGTTTTGGTGTTGAGTTTTGATTGAACTAAGGCTTAGTACCTTAGAATTTTGAAGAAAACTTTTTGCAAAACAGGGTATCTGTGCGTACGCACGTACTTGTGCGTGCGCACAAAAAAGCTACTTTCTGCTTCCTGTGCGTGCGCACCGACCTGTGCGCATGCACACGCATGCTTTTGCCCTCTGTTCGCAGCGCCATAACGCTTTGTGCGCGCGTGTTCTCCTGCTTTCTGCAACCTGTGCATGTGCACCCACTCGTGCGTACGCACACATACCCTTTTTCACACTCTTTGTGTGGACGCACAGACGTGCGCGTCCGCACACCAACTTGCAACCACTCTGGTGGGAGCGTTGGCACAGCCTGTGTGTATGAACCCCTGCCCTTACGCTTTTGTGCGCACGCACGGACCTGTGTGTGCGCATGCATATGATCCTTTAAAAAAAACCACCTATGCGTGCGTATAGCAGTGTGCGCACTGATAAACCCCCTTTTTAGGGTTTATCATGTATAGATTTTAAGGGTTTTATCGATGATCTTCCACACTTATTCATATAAAATTGCATGATTTTGTGTTCCTTTCCCCATTTTGCTTCATAGATGAAAACATGCTTCTTTTGTATCAAAATTGATATATTGTAATCCTCCTCTATTACCATTCGATGCCGTGATCCGTTTGTTAAGTGGTTTCAGAATTTATAGGGCAAAAATGGCTAAGAGGAGTGAAGGAAGCATGCATGAATGGAAGGAGCATGGAAAAATTAAAGTTTGGAATTCGGGCATGGGCGCGCACGCGCACCGTACGCGTACGCACGGATGTGCACCCCCAGAGCTGGCGCAGTGGAGCTGAACGAGAAGCCGTCGCGCTTATATGGCTGGGCCATAATTCCTTGGACGCGCGCGTGCACTGTACGCCTGCGCGTAGGTCACGAAAAACCCCATGGACGTGTACGCGTACTGTGCACGTACGCACCGATGGGCGCACGTGATTTTTTAAGGAGAAAACGTGACCAGCATTTTCAGGCAGTTGCAGGCCTTGTTTTGGGGCAGACTTTTGGAGGGAAAGGCTTAAGAAGACCAAGTATTAGGAGGGTTGGAGACAATTAGACATAATTCTAGATATTTTGGGTAGTTAGTTACATTTTTCTTTTAGAGAGAGAAACTCCAACTTCTCTCTAGGATTTTACTCTCTCCATTGCAATTCTCCTTTGATTTCTTGGTGAGATCCATTGCTAATTCACTTTTACTTTGATACAAGTTGTAGATCTACTCTTCTTCTACTCTTAATTAGTGTTCTTTTGATTTATGCATTTGGATCTAGATTTGTGACTTTGTTACTTTGGATTTTGGTTAATGAATTGAGGAATTTCATTCAATTGCTTTATTGTTGAAGATTGCTTGGATTAGATAGCTTTAATTCAATTCTTTTCTCTCAATTACATCATGTCTTCTATGATTGCCTACCAATTATTTGTGATAATGACAACCCTAGTTATGGAGTAGATTTCTCTTACTTGGCTTAGGGGTTGAGTTATTGGAGACTCTTGAGTAGTGGATATCAATTGTTGATTAGGAATTGAGAATTACTAATTGACTTGGAGTGCACTAAAGCTAGACTTTCCTAGGGTGAGACTAGGACTTGTGACTCAAGTTAGTTACTCTCACTTGACTTTCCTCCATTATTAGGGGGTTAACTAAGTGAAGCAATAATTAATTCTTATCATAATTGAATGAAACTACAATGAGGGAACTTCCAATGCTCACCCTTGGCCAAGGCTTTTATCTCAATTAATTGTTGTCTACTTTTGTTAGTTTAAATTCTTGCACCAACTCTCAAAACCACAAAAGACTTCCTAATCAATGATGTGCATTCTAAGGCAAGTCCTAAGGAGAACGACCTGGGATCAATACTCTCGATCATAGATTTTAGAATTGTTTGATGCGATATTTGCGTGTCGGTTAGACTATACTCATGATTGGATTCATTGCTAAATTCTAATCCGGCATAAGAATATTCTCGTTCATCAAAATGGCGCCGTTGCTGGGGACTTGCTTATGTGTGCCATTCTATTGGTTATTATAAATATGTTAATATATGGATACTTGCATTTCTCTCTTGATTGTTTGTTTGTTTGATTGCTAGTTAGGATTAATCTTTGCTTAAATATCACTTGATGTCATGAGCTTCTTATCTCCTTCATTGTATGACACGCTCACTACCGAATCCGAGCTTAGCCCTATTTGATTCGGAAATTGAAAGGACTTTGCTTCATATTAGGTAAGCTCGGAGGCGGTTAACCTTTGAGGAAGGTGAAAATATTTTTACTAATTCACCAACCATATCACCGTCATCCAACGAAGGCACTAATTACTCTTCCGTTGATACTACTAATAGTTCTTCTTTTGATCTAGGTGTTGACAATATGGCCGCTCCAAGGAGAGTTACTCTCAAGGAAGCGGGTGCATCGAACTTTGTTCTCCAACCTCTTCATGTGCTTCACCCCAACTTGAATGCAAACTTTGAACTCAAGACCGCCCTCATCAACCTTCTACCAAAGTTCCATGGACTTCCCACACAAGATCCAATTAGACACCTCAAGGACTTTCATGGTGTATGCTCGGCCACTAGGCGGGAAGGATTCGATGAAGTGGCTATATGGTTGTTTGCCTTCCCTTTCTCCCTTGAGGGAAGAGCCAAGGAGTGGTTCTATACCTTACATAATGATGTTGTCTCTGATTGGGACTTGCTTAGAAGAGAATTCCTTGATAAATTCATGCCCGTAGAAATGATGGACAAGCTAAGGAAGGAAATCTCATGTATTGTACGAGGGGAGATGGAAACTCTATATAAGTATTGGGAGCGGTTTCGCAAACTTCTTGACTCATGTCCAAATCACATGATTGACACTCAAGTATTGCTTAGCTATGTGTGCCAAGGCATGAGAGAGCAAGACAAGAATCTATTGGATGCCTCAAGCAATGGTTCTTTGTCAAAGTATAGGACAGCGGAGGAGGCATGGCAATTCATTACCGACTTGTCCGAGTCCACTCAACATGCTAGACGGAGAGTCAACCGCCCAAAAACCGTAAATAAAGTCTCTTCTAGTAGTGAGACCGCCACCCTTACCAAGACCTTGTGTGAGATGACAAGTCTTCTAAAGCAACTCCAAGTGAATCAACCACAACCTCCACCATCTCCTCAACACCAACAATGCCAACAATTGGTCCCCCAAAAAATATGCGGTATTTGTTCATGCTACTCCCACTACACGGATGAATGTCCAAGTCTCCAAGAGGATAACACTCTAGCGGCCACCCACAACTTTTATGATCGCTCTTACTATGAACACCTTAATCAAGGATACCATTCACAAAGGAGCAATTACAACCAAGGGTACCCCCAACAAAGAGGCAATTATAACCAAGGGAGTAACAACTCTAATCAAGGTTGGAGGGATAGCTCCAACCAAGGTTGGCGGGACAATTATCAACAATGAGGTAAGGACAATGGAGGCAACCAAAGATGGAACACCAACAATCCACAAAATCGATACTCACAAAACCCTCCAAATTAACAACCAAACCAAGGAAGGAACTACCAAACCTACATACCACCTCATAGACAACCACTTCTACTCAACCAATCACAAGCACCACAAATCACCTACCCTTCCACTTCTTCAAATCAAGATGAGACACTCCGGACCATATTCCAAGGGCAAAAAGAACTCCAAAATACACTCAACTCAAGTCTTAATGGCCTCACTTCCACCCTCCAAGCTCTCATTACTCGCATGGAGCCACCTTCTACCTCCAATCCTCAAGCTCCAAACTCTAGTGCCATACCTTCTCAACCTCTACCCAACTCCAAAGGTGGCATCAATGCCGTAACCTTGAGGTCTGGAACTCAATTGAAAGAGAGGGACTCAAAGGCACCTAGCCCAATGATAGTTGCTCAAGAGGAGGATAGAGTGGAGATAGAAGAAATAGAAGAGGAGGAGGAAGCACATGAGATAGTTGAAGATGAAGACCCTCAACCAAGGAGTGAAGTCCCTAGAAAGGAGCAAGTCTTAGAGGAAGTGGCTCAACCAATTCCATTTCCCACATTGGCAAGGAAGACTAAGAAGCGTGTAGAACTTGACCCCAAAAATGGTAGAAATGTTCAAGAAAGTGGAGGTAACTATCCCTCTCTTTGATGCTATACATCAAGTGCCTAAATATGCGAAGTTTCTTAAGGACTTGTGTATGAACAAAGATAGAATCCATGAGTTAGAAACCATTCCATTGGGGAGTTCTATTTCGGCTTTGATGGGAGCCATTCTGGAAAAGTGTGTTAATCCGAGCCCTTGTTTAGTCTCTTGTATCATTGATGGAGTCCAATTCATTGATTATATGTGTGACCTTGGTGCATGCGTTAGCATTATGCCTCTTTCCGTTTATCATATATTGAAGCTCCCACTGTTGAAGCGGTCGGCGGCTAGGTTTGTCTTGGCGGACAAGAGCATAATAACCGTGACGGGTATTGCGGAAGATGTGTTGATCAACATAAAGGATTTGGTATTTCCAATTGATTTTCATATCCTTAAGATGCCACCAAGTGAATCCGAAAGGACATCATCTATCCTAATCGGGAGGCCATTTTTGAGGACCTCTAGATTCAAGTTAGATGCCCATTTGGGAACCTATTCATTTGAGATAGATGGGAGAGTCGTAAGTTTTAGCTTAGAAGAAGCAATGAGGCACCCACCGGAGAACCACTCCATATTCCGGTGTGACTTAATTGACAACATTGTGGCCGAAGTGCATTATGCAAAGCTAGATGAGAAACATATGATTGAAGAAAATAGTAAAGACCCAAGTGAGGAAGTTCAAGTGTCGAGTCAAGAGCAAAAGCTAGAATTGAAGCCACTACCGCCCCACTTAAAGTACTCATACCTTGATGAAGCCCACAAGTTTCTGGTGATTATAGCAAGGGAACTAAATCCTCAACAAAAAGAGAAATTGCTATGTGTTTTGAGGAGGAACAAAAGGGCAATAGGGTGGAGCTTGGCGGATCTAGTGGGGATAAGTCCCCAAGTATGTGAGCACCGGATCTTCTTAGAAGAAGAAGCTAGACCCGTTAGACAACCTCAAAGACGATTGAATCCTACCATTTTAGAGGTTGTCAAGAAGGAGGTAACCCGGTTACTCGAGGCGGACATCATCTACCCCATTTCGGATAGTGAATGGGTGAGTCCTTGATGTCAGGATTTTTGCCAGTAAAGAATGTCATAAAAACAGTCGCGTTGTAGATATAGTCTCTAAACCGACAAAAATCCCTTTGTACAAATGTTTTGGTTGTCACAAGTAACAAACCCCTTTGAAATTGATAACCGAGTATTTAGACCTCAGGTCGTCTTCTCAAGGAATTGCAGGGAGGTATGTTCTTATTATTGGTTATGAGTTGTAAATTGGGGTTTATTAGGAGGTAAGGCGGGAATATATTGAATGACAAGTAAAATAAAATAATAACAATAAAATCTCTTGGCAAGGTATGGAGAACTGGAATTCCTATCCTAGTTATCCTTATCAGGTGTGAAGAGAATTGGGTTTTAATCCCACTTGGTCGTCCTTTATTAAACAAAGGAAGGTTAAGTGGACTGATCAGCTTAATTCTCAAGTCCTAGTCAACTCCTGTGGAGAGACTAGTGTTAGAGCAATCCTAGCTCAAGCAAAATCTGCCAATTTCAATCACTTGCTGAGTTTGATAACTCAAGTATTACCAATCACTTGACCAAAGCCAAAAGGGAGAAAAATATCTAAATTAAATTGAAAGCAATCTTAAACAGAGCATCAATATAAATAAAGTAAAGCAATCTTAAATCCGAAAATACCTCAAATAAAATACATTCAAAGTAGTAAAATCTAACAGGGAAAAGTTCATAAGCCAATTGGAAAAATAAATAAAAATAAAGAACCTGGGATTGAGAGTCACTCCTAAAACTAAGAGAAATCCTAAATCCTAATCCTAAGAGAGAGGAGAGAACCTCTCTCTCTAAAAAACTATATTTACTCCTAAAATTGTGAATATGAGAGCCTCCCTATGAATGGATGCATTCCTCCACTTTATAGCCTCTAATCTGTGTTTTCTGGGCCGCAAACTGGGTCAGAAACAGCCCAGAATTCGCTGGTTGCGAATTCAGATTTGCTGATTTTCGTCACTTGCGACGCGGCCGCATGGATGTCAAAGAAACTATAGCATATTATATATCAAATCGAAGCCCCGGACGTTAGCTTTCCAATGCAACTGGAACCGTATCGTTTGGATCTCTGTAGCTCAAGTTATAGCCATTTGAGTGCAGAGAGGTCAGGATGGATAGCTTAGCAACTTCTTCAACTTCTTGTATTCCTTCCACTTTTGCATGCTTTCTTCCCATCCTCCAAGTCATTCCTGCCTTATAATATCTGAAAACACTTAACACACATATCAAGGCATCTAATGGTAATAAGAGAGGATTAATAATAAGCAAATATAAGATCAAAGAAGCATGTTTTCAATCAAAGCACATAATTAGGAAGGCAAATGTAAAACCATGCAAATAGTATGAATAAGTGGGTAAGGAGTAGATAGAAACCACTCAATTGAGCACAAGATAAACCATAAAATAGTGGTTTATCAGTCCCGTTCAAGTTGTGCCGAAGAAATCCGGTGGTAACCACAATCAAGAATGAAAGTGGGGAGCTCATAGCAACACGGGTGCAAAACTCTTGGCGAGTATGCATAGACTACCAAAGGTTGAACTCGGCCACTAGAAAAGATCATTTTCCACTTCCGTTTATCGATCAAATGCTCGATCGATTATCCGGTAAACCTTATTATTTCTTTCTAGATGGATATTCGGGGTACTTCCAAATACACATTGCTCTAGAGGACCAAGAAAAAACAACATTTACTTGCCCTTTTAGAACTTATGCCTACAAGCATATGCCATTCGGCTTATGCAATGCACCGGTAACTTTCCAAAGGTGCATGATGAGCATATTTGCGGATTTTTTAGAGCAATGCATGGAGGTATTCATGGATGACTTCACGGTATATGGTGATTCTTTTGATCATTGATTGGATAACCTTGAAAAGGTTTTGGAAAGATGTACTAAAGCCAACCTTGTCTTGAATTTTGAGAAGTGCCATTTCATGGCTAGGCAACGCATTGTTTTAGGACATATTGTTTCCAAAGATGGTATTTTTGTAGATCTAGCAAAGATCAATGTTATATCTAGCTTGCCTTACCCCTCTTCCGAGAGGAAAGTCCGTTCTTTCCTTGGACATGCAAGATTTTATCAAAGATTCATAAAGGACTTTAGTAAGGTAGCATTGCCTCTATCAAGATTGTTACAAAAGGACATTGAGTTTGATCTAAGCAAGGAGTGCATGGAGGCTTTTGACAAGCTCAAGGTAGCATTGACCCAAGCTCCCATCGTGCGAGGGCCAGATTGGAGTCGGCCATTCGAAATAATGTGTGATGCTTCAAATTTTTCCGTGGGAGCCGCGTTAGCACAACGTGAGGGCAAGAATCCATATGTCATAGCCTATGCATCAAAAACACTAGATGGAGCCCAATCCAACTACACCACCACCGAAAAAGAACTATTGGCTATAGTTTTCGCCTTGGACAAGTTCCGAGCATATCTACTTGGTTCAAAGGTGGTAGTGTACTCGGATCATGCGGCGCTAAAGTATTTGTTGGCTAAGAAGGAATCCAAACCGAGATTGATTAGATGGGTTTTATTGTTGCAAGAATTTGACTTGGAAATTAAGGATAGGAGTGGTATGCAAACCTAGTGACGGATCACTTAAGTCGCCTTGAACACACCAAAGGTGATACCACTCCTATTAATGATTCTTTTCCCTTTGAGGGCTTGCATGCAATCTCGGAAACCATTCTTTGGTATGCATCAATTGCCAATTACTTGGTGTCTCGCTCCTTCCCTCCTAATCTCTCCAAACATCAAAGGGATAAGCTAAAAAGCGAATCCAAATACTATGTGTGGGATGACCCATACCTTTGGAGTTGTGGGGCGGATCAAGTAATTCGGAGGTGCATTCCAAAATCGAATTCCACTCAATCTTGGAAGCTTGCCACTCCTCCGATGGAGGAGGCCATTTTGGACCCCAAATAATGGCAAGGAAAATCCTAGATTGTGGATTTTGGTGGCCAACTCTTTTCAATGACTCTTCTCATTTTTGTAAATCTTGTTCTCAATGTATTAGATTTGGTAATATCTCCAAGAAGGACGAAATCCCCCAACAAACCATGCTATTTTGTGAGATTTTTTATGTATGGGGTATCGACTTCATGGGCCCATTCCCAAATTTTACTGGTTTCCTCTACATTCTACTTGCCGTTGATTATGTGTCCAAATAGGTGGAAGCGATACCCACCCGGACGGATGATGCTAATGTGGTCCTTTTCTTTGTGAGAAATAACATCATTTGTAGATATGGGTCGCCACGAGCAATCGTGAGCTACCAAGGCTCACATTTTTGCAATAAGAGAATGGAAGGGCTAATGAAGAAATATAGCATCATGCATAAAGTAGCTACGGCCTACCACCCACAGACAAATGGCCAAGCCGAGGTTTCCAATCGGGAGATCAAACATATCTTGGAAAGAATTGTGAAGTCCAATAGAAAAGATTGGAGTGCGAAGCTCACCGATGCATTATGGGCCTACCTAACGGCATACAAAATGCCAATTGGCATGAGCCCCTTTCGGTTGGTCTATGGCAAAGCTTGCCACTTACTGGTGGAGATAGAGCACAAAACATATTGGGCCGTCAAGGAGTGCAATCCAAGTTTGGGTGGAGCTGGAGTTGAGAGGAAGCTACAACTCGCGGAGTTGGAATGTTTGAGGCTTGAAGCTTATGAGAACTCTAGACTTTACAAGGAGAAAATGAAAGCCGTGCATGATAAGAACATAAGAGGTAAAGAATTTAGAGCCGGTGATCTAGTCCTCCTTTACAATTCAAGATTGAGATTGTTGCTCAGAAAACTAAGGTCAAAGTGGGAAGGCCCATATCAAGTAGAGAAAGCGGAACCCTATGGGGTTTACCATTTGCGTCATCCCTCAAGTCCGGATATCTTCAAGGTCAATGGGCACCGTCTCAAAGTGTATTATGGTGAGCAAATGAAAAGCAACAAGGAGATTGAGGTATTCCTTTTGGAAGATGCACCTCTTGGCAAAGAGCAATGAGCTAGTGAAAGTCCAACTTAAGGACACTAAACAAAAGTGCTAGGTGGGAGACACCCCACCATGGTGAGATCTATCCTTTTTACCCTTTTATATATAGTTCTTGATTTCTTCATTGTTTTGTGATTGCTTAGCTATAGTATTGTCTCATTAGATTTGATTGTGACTGCCTTAGATAACTTGTTCATGAAGATTTGCATTGATTTTTCAATAGGAGGATTAATTGTGTGGTAGAAAAATACCCCATCTTTAGGTATTGCATTGAGTTTTGGGTGTTTTTGACCCCTTTGGCTTGCTTGGCCACTAAATTCATGATAATTAGGCATTCTTCATGTCTCTGAAAAAAAAGTGGGGAGGGGGGGGGAGAGGCGCGTGCGCGCACTATGCGCGTATGCGCCCATAGGCCATTTGTAGCTCCTGGGTCATTTTCCAGAGAGTTGTGTCAATTTTGGGCCAACACTGAGCCCCAGGCACAACGCTACTCACGCGTGTGCGCACCTGGCGCGTACGCGTCCATGGCCCCATTCGCGCAAAGCGCGCGTACGTGCACTAGCCGCGTACGCGTCGATGGTGCTATCTGCAATCCTGAGCCATTTTTCCGAGAGTTGTACCAATACTGTGCCAATATTATGCCTCTCGCCTGCCTCAACTCACGCGTACGCGCACCTGGCACACGCGTACCTCGGACAAAACGCTCATCGACGCGCAAGCGCACCATGCGCGTCCATGTCGATCGTGCAAATTCAACTTCTAGTACTTTTTCCCGAGAGTTGAGCCCAAGTTGTGCCCAGGTTATGCTGGGGGCACAACCCAGATGCACGCACAAGCGCACCTGGCGCGCGCGCGCCCACCTGCCTATCACCCACGTCACGCGTACGCGCACTAGACGAGTCCGTGCCCCTTCTGTATTCTGCCCATGCACGCGCACACGTGCATGGCACGCGTGATAAACCCCTATTTTATGATTCATCTTGTGCTCAATTAAGTGTTTTTATCAATTCTTCACCCACTTATTCATATGAATTGCATGGTTTTATAATTCCTTCATTATTTTATGATATATGTGAAAACATGTTTTCTATGCTTTAAAAATATTAAATTTAATTATCCTTTATTACCATTCGATGCCGTGATCTGTGTGTTAAGTAATTTCAGGCTTTATAGGATAGGAATGGCTTAGAGGACAGAAAGGAAACATACAAAAATGGAAGGAAAGCACAAAAATGGAGTTTTGAAGAAAAGGCAGCGACGCGCACGCGTGGACGACGCGAACGCGTGCTTGGCGCAGAAAACAAATGACGCGGACACGTGACTGATGCGGACGCGTGACAAGGAAAAACTCCAAATGACGCGTACGCGTGACCCACGCGTACGCGTGACAGACGCCACGTGTAGTAAAATGCAGAAGTCACCTCCAGTGATTTCTGGACCCTTTTTTGGCCCAAATCCAAGCCCAGAAATACAGAATATAAGCCAGAGAATGGGAGAATCAACAAGGTCGATTGATACATCATTCATAATACACAATTTTAGGTTTTAGATTTAGTTTTAAAGAGAGAGATGTTCTCTTCTCTCTCTTAGGTTTTAGAATTAGGATTTATTTTATTCTATGGTTATTACTCCATTCCAAGTTCAATGTTCCCAACTTTAATTTTATGTTCTCTTCTACCTTTAATTATTCTAATGCTTTTACTTGTTAATTACTTATGTTGCCAAATTGGCTTATGAACTTCTTCATGTTGGATTTGAATATTCTATTTAATATAATTTGATGTATTTCAGATTTAAGATTGTTTTATTCTATTTATGACGCTTTCAATTTAATTTAGATTTTTCCTCTTTTGGTTTTGGTTAAGTAATTGGTAACACTTGAGTTATCAGACTCAGCAGTAGATTGAGATTTGGGAATTGCTGATTGATTTGGATCGCTCTAAAGCTAGTCTTTCCACAGGAGTTGATTAGGACTTGAGGATCAAATTGATTGGTCTACTTGACTTTCCTTTATTTAGTAAGGGTTAACTAAGTGGGAGTAATAAAAAATTCTCATCACACCTGATAAGGATAACTAGGATAGGATTTTCAGTTCTCATACCTTGCCGAGAGTTTTCTTAATTATTAATTTATTTTTCTTGCCATTTAATTTACTTGTTCTTTAATTCAAAAACCCCCCAAAAATACACTTTTTCCATAACCAATAATAAATCACACCTCCCTGCAATTCCTTGAGAGACGACTCGAGGTTTAAATACTTCGGTTATCAATTTTATTAGGGGTTTGTTACTTGTGACAACCAAATTTTTGTACGAAAAGATTCTCTGTTGGTTTAGAAACTATACTTACAATGAGCTTTTAATTGCAAATTTCTAGACCACACAAAAGTCTGCTCGTCAAAATGGCGCCGTTGCCGGGGAAAATGGCCAGTCTCGTGACTCAAGTACATTGTAGCGCACCTCTTTTTCAATTTTTATACCCTCTTCTTACCTTCACCCTTCTTCTTCACTTCTACCCGCTCCTACCACTTTTACCACCTCTCCTCTGACCACCACCGGCGGCGACCACCACCTCCGGCGGTCCCACACCTCTCTTTATCCTCTCCTCTCATACCCCCATTACCTTCTCTCTCACTTACATACCCATTTCTCTTCTTCTTCTCAAGGTATTTCTCATTTTTCTTTCTTTTCTTGTTTAGCTCTCTCTTTCCTTTCTTCCTTGCATTAGTCGCATTCCCTTACTCTTCCTCTTAGTTAGTTTTCATTTATGTTTTGTTTGTTTGTTGGATTTTCTTTCTTTTTCATTTTCTTATGGGTGTTAAAAGTGGGGATTACTCTTGCATTGATGAGTTGGATTATCTTAATTGCTTCTCCTTGCAATGTGTGGTATGCTATGATGATTGATGATGCTTTGTGGGATGCTACATTGTCACCCTTCTCTAATTTTTATCACAAAAAAGGGATGCACACCAAGTGTTTGATGAAAGGCATACATGACTTTTTGAGTTAAAATTGACTTAGTGTCCCCCCATTTAGTGCTCTTTCTCATTCACTTGCTTGTTCATATGTGCATTGAGCTTATTACTTTTCTTGCTTCATCTCTACATGCTCATTCCTTAACTCTTACCTCTTGTAAGTGATGTTGAGAGTGTATGCTTCTCATGCTTTTTGTTTGCATGCCTATACCAATCATACATCCCATGCTAGTGATTGGCCATAATTTTCATTGTTGCCTTAGTTACATGTTGCAGCTGTCATGTGCCTAGGACACTTATTCTCTTATGCTTTATCACTTGCATGACTATCATTTCTTGGTGCTTCTTTAAGTTTAATTTTGCCACCTTTCCCTTCTTCCTAGGATGGTTATCAAGAAAGATAAGGGAAAGGCGTCCAAAAAGGCACCCCCACGGTCCACTAGCAAAGCACATCAAGCGCCTAGAGCCAAGCCCCTCCTCAATAAGACAAGAAGCCTTGCTAACATTGATGTTTTGGAAAAGGACAACCCGGCAAGAGACCCGAACAAGTTCCCCAACCGCTATTGCAAACTTGTCTACCCCTTGATCAAAGAAAGGAACTATCATGCGGAGCCTCTTCTAGCCCCTCCGGGTAATGTCATTCCGCTTGTCGTGCCCCGTATTAAGCGGCGGAAATGGGAGTTCCTATTGAGGAAGCCACGTGAAGCAAACTTGTCCTGGGTGGTAGAATTTTATACCAATTACCACTCATCATCCCTTGCATTGGTATTTGTGCGCCGAAGACAAGTTCTCGTCACAGAGGAGGCCATTCAAAGTGTGCTTAAGACCGGACCGCTAGAATAAGGAGTTGATGCATATCAAGAGATTTTGTCGGCATGATGCAAATATGAGTTTGATTGGGATGCCGTCCTCAGGGTCATTGCCATACCCGAATCATTCTGGATTCGAGGAAGGATGAGTCCCCGGCCCAAGGGCATCACCGCACGTTTTCTCACCAGGGAGGCTCAGGCACGGGCTCAAATTCTAGCCCATTATGTGATTTCAAGCACCCATGGCTCATCTATTACTGCCGAGTTAGCCTTGTTGGTTTGCTGTGTCCTCACAGAGAGACTGGTGCATATTCCCCGCCTCATTCTCCAAGCAATGGGCCGCATCCACTCTAAGGGGAACCTACCCTTCCCCGCTTTAGTGACTGACTTAATTGCCGCAGCCGGTGTTCCTCGAGAGACCAAGGATCGGAGGGCCATGATCCTGATAGACAGCAATGTTGTTCCAAATAGGAGATATCTCTACCCTCCGGCGGACACCGAGGAGCCTAACTTAGTCCTCCCCAAGAGTATTCCCACCACCTCAACCGCACCGCCAAAATCATCCATGCAACGCATAGAGGACCTCCACAAGAAGCTCGATCTTTATGAACAGTGCAACCAACACCGATACACTTTTGTCAAGAAACTTCTAAGTTGCCTAGCACCACCTATGGAAGAACCGGATATTTCCACATCCACTGGCACCGACAACGAAGATAGCGATAATGAAGAGGATGATGGACACTCGGAAACCGATCAACCACTGCATCTCACTCAAGGCACGGAGGACCGTGCCAACTTCTAAGTGTGGGGAGGTCGGTCGGCCGACCGGTCTCTATAGGTAACACCCGAATAAATTTTGAATCTCTTTTGTTAACTAGGATAGATTGCATGATTAGGTGTTTCACTTTTTGACATCCTTTGCATGATAGTTATATCTTAATAAGTCCACTTGGTTAGAGTAATGACTTCTTTCCTAGGAAGCTAGAATTTTAGGGCAACCCTACCAATTTTGAAAATCTTGAAAATTTTTTATGCTAAGCTTGTTTGAAGAATGTAATTTGGAACATGGATTTTGGGCCAAGAACACAAGCAAGTAAGTTTTGAGCCTAATAGCGTGGCTACATCTTCTAGTAACTTACTTTTCTTCTTGTGTGCATTGTTCTCTCTCTATGATTATGATCCTTAATTTGTTTGACTCTATATGTCCATTGTTATATGTAGGAATGCATGTACATGATTGAGGCCATCAATTCACTTAGCTACTTACCCAAATGACCTTACCTTGTAACAACCTTTGCAACCAATTTTGAGCATACGCTTAACCCACTTATTCTTAATTTTAGCACATCACAAGCCAAAAGCGGAAAACCAGGAATGTCCCTATTTGAATCCTTGAATAGCTCTGGCTAGAGAGTGTGTGCCATTCAAGTGTGGGAAAACGACGGGGGGGGGGGGACATCGGTTGAGGTAAGAGCATGTTGTTGTTTTTGTTAAAAATATTGGGAAGTGAATACATACTCATGTGTTGATCAAATGTATAGACCTTATGCATTGATATTCTTGTATATAGTTTGAAAAAAAAATTTAAGAAAAACAAAAGAAGAAAATAAAAGCGAAAAAAAAAAGAAAAGGAAAGAAAAGAAAAAAAAGAAAAAATATATAGAAAAAGAAAGAAAAAAAGAGAAGCAATAAAAGGGGACAAAATGCCTCAAAGTAAGACCTAAAGACAAATCAATGCATATGTATAATAATCAAAAGTAAATGCATGAGTATGTGAAAGAGTGAGGAATGGGTAGTTAGGTTAGTACATAATTGTATAGGATGTTATATAGGTTAGGAGGGGAGCTTAAGTTAATCAAAGGATTCAATTCTTAGCCCACTTAGCCAAATATATAAGCCTACCTTAACCTTAACCCCGTTACAACCTAAGGAAAGACCTCATGATATATGTATGCATGCATAGAACAATTGTTGATTGTTAGAGGAAGAACAAATTTTGGAAGAGCATGAAGTAGGGGAGAATTGAGTGATCAACCCTATACACCGAGCGAATAGAGTGCAAATACTTCCGGTGAGGGGTTTGAAGCTCAATTCCTTGTTCCCGGCTCTTGTGAGCATTCTTCATGAAAGCTATGCATACTTCACTTTGATGACTAGAATTGGTAGAGTTCATACATTACCCATCATCTTGCCCTATGTGCATATATACATGTGTTCTAGGAAGATTGAATTGCTCTTGACCAAGTAGATAGTAGCATACACCCTAGTTGCATTCATGTAGGTAGATTGCATCCCATGAGTCTCATTCCCTTGTGATCCTTTGATCTTTTGCTTTCCTTTAGCATGAGGACATACTATACTTTAAGTGTGGGGAGGTTGATAAACCCCATTTTTAGGGTTTATCATGTAAGATTTTAAGGGTTTTATCAATGATCTTCCACACTTAATCATATAAAACTGCATGATTTTGTGTTCCTTTCCCTATTTTTCTTCATAGATGAAAACATGCTTCTTTTGCATCAAAATTGATATATTGTAATCCTCCTCTATTACCATTCAATGCCGTGATCCATTTGTTAAGTGGTTTCAGAAGTTATAGGGCAAAAATGGCTAAGAGGAGTGAAGGAAGCATGCATGAATAAAAGGAGCATGGAAAAATTGAAGTTTGGAATTTGGGCATGGGCACACACGTGCACCGTACGTGTACGCGCGGATGTGCACCCCCAGAGCCGGCGCAGTGGAGCCGAACGAGAAGCCGGCGTGCTTATATGGCTGGGCCATAATTCCTTGGACGCGCGCGCGCACTGTACGCCTGCGCGTAGGTTGCGAAAAACCCCATGGACGCGTACGCGTACTATGCGCGTATGCGCTGATGGGCGCACGTGATTTTTTAAGGAGAAAACGTGACCAGCGATTTCAGGCTGTTGCAGGCCCTGTTTTGGGGCAGAATTCTGGAGGGAAAAGCTTAAGAAGACCAAGGATTAGGAGGGTTGGAGACAATTAGACATAATTCTAGATATTTTAGGTAGTTAGTTAAATTTTGCTTTTAGAGAGAGAAACTCCAACTTCTCTCTAGGATTTTACTCTCTCCATTGCAATTCTCCTTTGATTTCTTGGTGAGATTCATTGCTAATTCACTTTTACTTTGATACAAGTTGTAGATCTACTCTTCTTCTATTCTTAATTAGTGTTCTTTTGATTTATGCATTTGGATCTAGATTTGTGACTTTGTTACTTTGGATTTTGGTTAATGAATTGAGGAATTTCATTCAATTGCTTGATTTTTGAAGATTGCTTGGATTAGATAGCTTTAATTCAATTCTTTTCTCTCAATTACATCATGTCTTCTATGATTGCCTACCAATTGTTTGTGATAATGACAACCCTAGTTATGGAGTAGATTTCTCTTACTTGGCTTAGGGGTTGAGTTATTGGAGACACTTGAGTAGTGGATATCAATTGTTGATTAGGAATTGAGAATTGCTAATTGACTTGGAGTGCACTAAAGCTAGACTTCCCTAGGGTGAGACTAGGACTTGTGACTCAAGTTAGTTACTCTCACTTGAATTTCCTCCATTATTAGGGGTTAACTAAGTGAAGCAATAATTAATTCTTATCACAATTGAATGAAACTACAATGAGGGAACTTCCAATGCTCACCCTTGGCCAAGGCTTTTATCTCAATTAATTGTTGTCTACTTTTGTTAGTTTAAATTCTTGCACCAACTCTCAAAACCACAAAAGACTTCCTAATCAATGATGTGCATTCTAAGGCAAGTCTTAGGGAGAACGACCCGAGATCAATACTCTCAGTCATAGATTTTAGAATTGTTTGATGCGATATTTGTGTGTCGGTTAGACTATACTCACGATTGGATTCATTGCTAAATTCTAATCCGGCATAAGAATATTCTCGTTCATCACGCATGCACAACCTTGGGAACCCCCCTCTGCTCGTAGCACACGCACCTCTTGTGCGTGGGAACACCCCACCTTTTCCCCTTCTGTGCGCGCGCACAGGCCCTTACGTTCGTTCTGTCTGCAGCGCCCGCACCCTTCTGTGCGCGCGCATAACCCCCTTTTCCACCTCGTGTGCGTACGCACGCCCCTGTTTTCTCACCATTACATTCTTCTTCTTCTTCTCTTCTCTCCACTTCTTCTCTTCTTTTCTCTTCCCCCTTCTTTTATCTCTTGCTTTTGCCTTCTTCTCTACTTGCTCTACTTTGCTTTGTTCGCATTTCATTTCTATTTTGGTAATTATACTAGTTTTTTATTAGTTATTTGTTAATTGAATAAGTCGCAAGTGTTTGCTTGATGTTGATTGGGTTGCTTCTTGCTTGAATTTGGTTTCAAGTTTGATGAACATGTGCACTGAGTATTAAGTCATTGTTTGATTGCCTACTTGAATTTTGAGTTTGATGCATATGTTGTCGCGACCATATGTGTTAGGCTATATCCTTGTTTGGCATCTTGAATTGTGCACTTTTGAATTAAGTGATTTGAGTTGAAATTACTTGTTCATCATGATTTTCATATCAAATTCATCACATGTCCGGTACTTGTTCCTTGTTAATGCTTTGCATTTCTTTGAGTGACTTAACTTGATTTTTATCAAGTTTATCACTTTTTGTAACAAATACCTTTCCATGTGACTTTTTCATTATGTTTCATGATGAATAAGGAGTTTCCGTTCATTATTGGATTGGTTATTGTTAATTGTGCTATTTTCTATTAATTTTGTGCTTTCACTTGCACAATTTCAATATCCAATATCAAATACTCAATTGACTTTTATGTTACCTAGGGTTGCTTGTGCCTTAAGTTTTGCTTATGCTTCACTTGCAACCTAGGGTACTAAATTGAGGAATGCATGCTATTTCTTTTGAATAGGTGGTTGTTGTTTTTACCCCGCCAATGTTTGTGTTCTAAATTGTGCGCGCATTTAGCACACACACATTGTGTTCTATCATACCACACAACTTACTTTTCCTCAATTGTTATTTAATTGTTTACATAGCAACCGGAACCCCCCGGAGCCCACCAGCTGAAGGTGGAGCCTTACGTCTCTTCATCCCCCAAATCGTGTGCATGCACGAAGGACCGTGCATTAATTAAGTATGGGGGAGGATCGCTAACTTCGAGGGGGATAAAATTTCTTTTCTTAGACACTTTGCAATACTCTGTTTGTTCTTTTCCCTTAATTTTCGCAAATTTTTGTTTTTGTTTGCATTTTTGTTTGGTTTGTTTGTATATATCTCTTTAATGCTTATAGTATATGGTAGTAAATATTGGCATTTGCATGTTAGATTAAATAAGTTTGGTAAAACAATAAAAAATTTTCAAGAAATCTCTTTTTGGGCATTCCATTGATTAGATTTGAAAACTTGTTTTTGAACTTGCTTGAAGTATCTTTTTATGGAACATAGAAAAGAGCTTGAACAAATACCAAGTGAGATTTGAGCTTTGATTGTGTGGTTGCATATTTTCAATCACAATTTTTATTCTTGTGTGTATACTCCTTTTATGATTGTAATCTTTGATTTGCTTTAGTCTTTATGTCCTATATTTGTTGTTTTGAATGCATATAGTATGATTGAGCCCATTTTTTATTAAACTCACTAACTCATATGGCCAACCCTCACATCTACCATTGTAAACCACTTTTTGAGCCTTTTAATTCCCCTTTGTTCTAATTTTAAGCACATTATTTGCCCTAAGCAAAAAACCATTATGTCCATATATTGTATCTTTGTTTAGCTTGGGTTTGAGTGTGTGTGTTAATTAAGTGTGGGGAAAATTTGTGGGAAACATTGGTAGAAAGTTAGTTTGGGTGTTCATTAAGAATATTTGAGAAAATGGGTAAACACTCATGCATCTATTAAGTAAGACATATGCATCCCTTTTTGTCATATTTAAAAAAAAAGAGAGAGAAAAAAAGAAAAAAAAAGAAATGATAATAAGAATGTTAAATAAGAGATGCATATGTGGTTGAATTGGAAAAAAAGATGCATGAGTGAATGTGAAAAAGGGAAATGAATGGGAAGTTAGGTTTTTCTCTTTAGTGTACATAGGTTGATATAGGATTAGGTGGGATACTTGAGCTAATCAAAGACACAATCTATTAGCCCACTTAACCATATTAATCCTACCCTTACCTAAGCCCATTATAACCCTCAAAAGACCTCATGATATTTGCATTCATTCATCAAATATTAGTTGATTGTTAGACGACTTGCAAATCTTTGAGAAACATGATTAAAGGAGGATTGAGTGATTAAACCCTACACACTGAGCGATTAGAGTGTAAACACATCCTGTAAGGGGCTCAATCGCTCAATTCTATGTTTCCATTGCTTATCTTGTATCTTCTTGCAAGTTGTTGAACTTAATTTTGGAAATTTCAAATCAAATCTTTTGGACATTGATCATATTGCTATATTTGCTTTGTCTTGGCCCTAAGTTTCTACTTTGGATTTATTGAGATTCTTTTGTTTGTTTTTTTGCCAAACTCAATAGGAATCATAGTATAGATATAGATAGATAGCATTTAGTGTAGTTGCATGCATATAAGTAGCTGCATTGAATAAATCATTCACCCCTTCATTCATCTCCTTTGGTTGTGTTTAGCATGAAGACATGCTATTGTTTAAGTGTGGGGGAATTGATGAGTCCATATTTTATGATATATTTTGGTTTGATTTGAGTGGATTTCATCACATAAACCCACATTTATTCATCTAAATAGCATGCTTTTGAGATTTCTCCCTAAATTGTGCTTTAAAGTGAAGACATGCTCTTTTGTGCTTGATTTGGTCAATTTTAATTCAATTTAATCCCATTTGGTGCCTTGATGTATTTGTTAAGTGATTTCAGGTTTTCAAGGTAAGTTTGGGTTGAAGAAATGAAGAAAGAGCATCAAAAAGGGGAGAAATCATGAAGAAAATGAGATTTGGAAGCTGCTGCAAAGATGCGTACGCACAGAGATGCGTATGTATGCACAACGGTGACTTCGTGCAAGGATGCGTACGCACCAAATGTCGTACGTACGCACGATGGGAATTCTGCGTAACCGTGTGCGTACGCACGCATGCATGCACGTGAGATCATTAATGCAAATCGCTGGGGGCGATTTTTGGGCCTCCAAAACCCAGTCCAACTCATTTTTTGAAGCTATTTGAGGCCAAAGTGAGGAGGAATGAAGGGGGGCAATTAGGTTTAGCTTTTACATGCTTTTCTCTTAGTTTCTAGAGAGAGAAGCTCCCCCCTCTCTCTAGAATTAGGTTAGGTTTAGTTAATTTCTCTTTAATTTCAGTCTTAATTATTGTTTTAATGTAGTTTCATTTATGTTTCTTTCCTTTATTGTCTTACTTCTCTTAGTTCTTCTTCTTAATTTCTCTTTTATGTCACTTTTCATGTTATGAATACTCTTTGTCAATTCTAATTTCATTTAATGCAATTTATGTTTTATGTTCATTTAATGCTTTCTTTAGTTGTTGTTATGATTTTCTTGCTTTTGGTAGCAAGACTTTATTTTTTTATGCATTTTAATATTATTTTATTTTCATGCACACTAAGTGTTTGATAAAATGATTGGCTTAGTTTTTATTCACTCTTGGCTTGAATTTGATGACTTTGGTGATCCTTGAGTCATTGATGTCCATTCTTGTTTGATATATTAGAGTAGTTAGTTGATTTGGTCTCCCTTGACTCTATGTGACCCCTTAGTGTTGACATAGGACTTAGGGATTGGAATTTACTATGCCTATTTGACTTATCTTCGATGTAAGATTGACTAAGTAGGATTAACTCTTCATAGTCATCATGTGTTTGTGGTCAATGGCTAGAATAGGTAACCTTATCTCTCAATTGCTTGCCAAGAGGTTTTCTTGCACTTTAAGTTTCCTTTCCTTGCATTTAATTGCTTTGACTTTTATTGCTTTGATGTTTAAATTCTTGCATGTTTAGTTTTCACACTCTTGTTTGAGAAATTGGGTGTTTAGGTAGAATTGAGTTGTGGATGTCCATTCTGCATTGTGTGAAAATAGTTGATTAGTTTGGTTTCCATTGACGCTAGTCTTTCACTAAGTAATTAGTGAGTTGACTGGGACTTATGGATTGAGATTAATTACACTTTTTGACTAATTCTCAAGGAGGATTGACTAGTTTGAATTGATTCCATACAATTACCATGTTTGTGGTCCATAACTAGGATAGGAATCCTAAATTCCCCAATTCTTGCCAAGAGTTGCCATTTACATTCCTTGCATGCTCATTTACTTTCATGTTATTTACATCTCTTGCTCTCTTGCTTTCCCAATTTCCCATGCTCTCTCATAGCCAATAATTGTACATTTCATTGCAACTCCTAGGGAAGACAACCCGATGTTTAATTACTCTCAGTTTATATTTTGTTTTGAATTTAATATTTGATAGTGAGAATTCATTGTTGGTTTGGACTATGCTACCAACGAATTGATTCTTGTTTTGATCGATTCTAAACCGGCAATAATTCTCTTCATCAGTTTGCCTAGAACCCGGTCTGGTTGTGACGCTATTTGGGTGGTTGTGGATCGACTGACAAAATCAGCTCATTTTCTTCCTATCCGAATAAGTTGCACAATGGAGGAGCTTTACATCAAGGTTCTGGGGAGCTTTTCAGCGTGTATTTGGGACTCATTTAAGCTTGAATACTGGGTATCACCCTCAGACAGATGGTCAATCAGAGAGAACTATTCAGACCTTAGAGGATATGCTAAGGGCTTGTGTATTGGACCAGTCGACGAGCTGGAATCGGTATATGCCATTAATAGAGTTTGCTTATAATAATAGCTATCATGCGAGTATCGGAATGGCTCTATATGAGGCTCTGTATGGCATGAAATGTCAGTCTACACTATGTTGGCATGAAACTGGAGAAAGAAGTTTGTTAGGGCCTGAGATGATAGCTGAAACCACTGAACAGATAAAGAAGATTCGTAATCAAATGTTTATAGCCCAAAGCCGCCAAAAGAGCTATGCTGATCAGAGGCGAAAGCCTTTGGAGTTCGAAGAAGGAGAACATGTCTTTCTGAAAGTTGCACCAACCATTGGAGTGGGAAGAGCTATTAAGACTAAGAAACTGAATCCCCGTTATATTGGACCGTTTGAGATCCTGAAGAGAATTGGGCCAGTGGCTTATAGAATTGCCTTACTGCGGTATCTTTCGAACTTGCATGATGTGTTTCGTGTGTCACAGCTTCAGAAGTATACTCCTGATGCAAGTTATGTTCTAGAACCAGAACCAATCCAAGAAAGAGAAGATCTAACACTTCTAGTAATTTCGATGAGAATTGATGATACTAGTATTAAACGATTACGCGAAAAGGAAGTATCATTGGTAAAAGTAGCTTGGAGTCGAGCTGGTATCGAGGAGCATACCTGGGAGCTCGAATCAGATATGCGAAAGGACTATCCACATCTCTTTTCAGGTAACTAGATTTGAATTTTGAGGGCAAAATTCTTTGTTAGGTGGGTAGAATGTAAACCCCGATTAATTAGTAGATAATTAGTCAGTAAATTAGTTTTTAATAAGGAGGATTAGAAATATGAAAATTATATCAAATTAGGATAGATCTCATCGAAACGAGAATTTTGACACTAATTTCGAAGAAAACGGTCCAAGATTGGATCGAATGGGCCGAACCGGATGAACCGGGCCCAATCGGGCCATCGGTCCAACCGGACCAACCTATTAAGTGAACCCAAGCTTTGTCTTCTCCCCATTTCAACAACAACGAAGCTTTCAGCTTCTAGGGAGAGGAGAAACGAGAAAAGCTCCCGAAACCCTTACGGTGGTTTCCGATTCCCGTAACTTCTCTGTTCGAGCTCCGATCGCCGCACCGTTTGTGGCCACGGGTTCATCACGTCAAGCTCTATGTTTCTACTGGAACAACTTCATAGGTAACTTGTTATTTTACCTCAGTCTCTTCTTTCCCCCAATTTTCAAAATTTGAGAAGGAATGTTGAATTTCTTTTATTTCTGATGTTTTAGGATCCAATTAGCTTGAGGGAAACGTTTACTCTTGCTTATGTGAAGCTTGGGTAAGGTGAAGATACGATAATTCTATTTTATTTTTATTGAATTTTAGCCTTGAGTATTAAATTGGATATATATGTGTTATGAATGTGTATTAGGTTGTGAATAAATAATTGGAGCTTGAAATTGTGAATACTGGAACTTGGAGGAATCTGATTAGTTGAATTTTGAGGGGCTGCCTTGATTTTGAATAAATAGCTTTGGTCATTACGTGGAAATCAGCCAAGGTATGGTTTAGGTTTCTTGCATTTAATATATAATGTTCTGTGAAAACTTAGGCTAGATGACCACAGGATAAGTTGGAATGCAGGTGTATATTTAATGCTTAGTAATTGGTTGATGAATAAGCTTGGTTTGGTTTGGTGATTTGTTTGTAAAATGATATTGGTTGCTAAATGGATCTTTGAAAGGATATGTGATTGAATTGTTGATTATATGGCTATATTTTGATTTGGTTGAAAGGTGATTGATGAAAAAATATGGAGCTTGTTGAGGATTATTATTGGCAATTTAAGTTGGTGGTAATAGGTTTGAAAATGATTGGAATGGAAATTTTGAGTGAAAAATGAGGTTTTGAAGAATTTACAAAAGTTGGTTTTTGGCCGAACTTCGACGAGGTATAACTTGGCCTTCGGACCTTCAATTTGTTTCTAACTTGTTTTAAAATGAAAATTGGGTTCATGATGTTTATGCCACTCGAAGAACGGTTGAAAATGTTGCAAATCGAATAAGTTATGTTGGTTGGAAGATTAAGTTTATAAACTGTCCCTTAATAGGATTTTGCAGCTTTGTTTCCTCAACTCTGCTACTGCATTTGCTTCTGGTTTTTTTCAAAGAACGTACGCCCATGCGTACGCATGGCTCACGCGTATGCGTCGAGTGGATTTTTAGCAATGCGTAAGTGACGAGTCCATGCGTGTGCGTAAGGGGTAAACAAGCATGTCCATGCGTACACGTGACCCACGCGTACGCGTGACATGAAGATTTCACCTACGCGTACGCATGACGAGGGACGTGCACGCGAGCTGCATTTTTACAATTCCACGCGTACACGTGAGCCACACGTACGCGTGGCACCTTTTCCAGCAAACATGATTTTAAGGTTTTTAAAACCTATTTCAAATTACAAAACCTCTATTTTCATTCCATTGGTCATAAATAATAGTGTTAAACTTGATAATCAAATGAAGCTAGGAAATGGGGATAACTTGAAGGTGAAGTAAAGTTGAAAAGAGATGAATTGATTATGAGATATTATGGATAAGTCATATATGATACTTGACTGGATGTTCTGATGAAAGATTATGTATGAAATTTGGCTTGAATGATTTAATGATTTGAGATACGAGATTCCCTGGATAAAGTACCGTGACTTGCCATCACGTGTACCAGGTTGAAAACTCGATACTCTATTGACCCTACGACGTAAGTGTGACCAGGCACCATATAAATTCCCGAGAATGTTACCCCCATTGAGCAATATCGGTTATTTGAGAAAAAGCTATGCATAGACTCTTGGGGATGCACGTTTAGGGACAGTCTAAGTTCAATTCAGACTTGTCGGGTTGGCTGGATAACCAATAGATGAGCCACATCAGCCATAGAACAGGCATGCATCATATGCATATTACTTGAATTACTTGCTTGTGCTTTAATTGGGTGTGCCTATATGTACTTGCCATATTAAATGTGTATTTGTTACTTGCAGTATTTGTAACCTTCTTGTGCTTACCTTTGTCTGTCTATTTGTCTGTGAAAATGCATGATGGAGTTGGAGGTATGGAGGAATGGCAGTATGGGACTTAGATTTAAGGTTAAGTTAAGTTAGGTTTAAATATTCTTAGAAAACCACCTTTTATGGCTCCTGTTTAATACTTTAAGCTCTATAATCTGAGTGTCAGCGTTCTAGGATTGCCTCTGGCATTCCCAGGACCTTATATATTATGTGTGTGGCACATTTACCATACTAAGAACCTCCAGTTCTCATTCCATACTATGTTGTTATTTTTCAGATGCAGGTCGAGAGGCATCTCGTTAGGCGTCTAGACTCTTGAAGCGGAGTGGTTACTGGGTAGTTTTGCTATACAGTGATGTATATATGTACTTAGTTTTCTCTCCGCATAACTTGTTCTTTTTGGATCCTCTTAGAGGTTTATGGAGAGGCAGGACTGTGTATATGAACTTTTGGGTTTTGGATATGTATGTATATATGTGTAAATATTCTCCGGCCAGTCTTTACTTCGCGGGCTAAGTTAGGAGCTTGTTATTTTGTATCTTTGGCACTCTATTCCTACTTCTGTTATCTTATGTTTAATAATTATGGTTTTCTTAGCACGTAAGTTAACTCGTACCTTGAGCATTGCTCTTTTATTTCGCGATTTTTATTTCCTTTATTCTTCAAGGCTCCTAGCATATTATAATTCTTCTGTTATTATATATATACTTGTTTTATTTTAGAGGTCGTAATACCACACCACCTCTGTTTTATGACTTAAGCGTAAAGCTTAGTGTGGTAGGGTGTTACACCACAACTGAAAAAACCAAACTCTCATGTTAAATTGGAAGGAAGGAAAAATAAAAAACAGAAGACATATTTAAGCATATCAAGTTAATTTATCATACACAAAAAATAATTAGCAAAGCATCATAACACAATTGCCTCTAAAAAATCATAAACTTATTCAATACCAACGAAAGGTTTATCTTGGAGTTTGACCTAAGTCTCGAAAGTCCAAACAAATAAACCAAAAAGCCACTATCTTTGGTAAAACTGATAAATTTCACTGATGGAAGAGTTTAAATTTAAGCAATGAAATGGTATTAATGGAAACTGTTAACACTTAATATACCAAATAATGATAAAAAAAAAAGAAGATAAATAATTATCATCTGATGATTTGAATAAGACAAAGCGACTGTTTATAAATTTAAAATCAACCATATGACCTCCACACATGCATAATAACATACATTACTTCCATGAGAAAACTCACCCAAATATAATACTTCCATATATAAAAAACCATCCACATTCTTTGTTACTAACATAATTGACAATTTTCTCATATATAACTATTTGTTCTTCATTCAACTTCAATAAATTTGAATCATGCTCCTTGATTAATAAAGCAATATCATATTGCATTTCTCGTAACAACATAGAGTTGCTGAATTGAGAAACCAATTGCATATCTGTATATGGCATACCGGCATAATTTCTTAACGACTTTCCATTATTTTGGAGCAACTTCTCAATCTCAATCAGACAGAAAGTCTGTAATTCACTATCATTCATTTGTAACCCTACAATTACAAGTCGCTTAGAAACCCAAAATAAAGATTTAGCATCTAAATTTAAAACAAAATGTGTGTCTATATACACATGTGTGCACGCACGGACACGCATGCATATGAATCTATACACACACATGAACAATTTCTATTAGACAAGTTTCACAATTTAATAAAAAAAATCATACCTAGAAATCCAAGTTCTCATCGTCTATAATAAAGGATACCATCAGATAACAACGTGCAAGTTTCCTTCCAAACAAACAATGGCCGCATAATAGAACCAGACAACAACAATGTCACAAAAAAATTCCTTAACTGCTCTCCCGATGACAACTCAGCAACTTCTTTAATAGTATAAACAAATTCATTATCATCAACCAAAAAACCCATAGCTGAACATGCATCTTGAAATGTATCATGTACAATTGAATTAACTATTCTTATACTTTGGAAACTGGTGCAACCTCTTTGAACATTCAACAATAATCGCATGTAAAATAATTCACTTGTAGATGGATGAGCAAAACTTAATCTACCAATTGAAAACCCCTTTCGTCTTGGCATCCATTCCCTAGATTCTGGATCATAAACAAATTTACTTGGGTACTCAACATATGTCAAACATTGCCCTTAAGCATATCGCCTATTAGCTGACATCCAAGCAGTAAACATCGTCATCAAATCTCTATTCCGAACAAATACTGAACTAACAATGTCATTATCATCAAACACAACATACTGTTGATTTGGCAAATGAAAAGTCAACTGCTACACAGCAGGCCATCTATGATGTATATCATATGCAAATATTCTCCACATGGACTCTGAAGGAGAAAGATAACGATAATCATAATACTGTTTAATCTCATCCACAACCTACGAGTTTTGACAACCACTCGTTGATTGATCCATTGTAGCAGTCAAACGATCAGGGCCCTTGTTGACATACTTAAAAAGATATTTGATAACATTTGACTTGTTACAAAACTCTAAGTTTATGTGAGCCTGATATTTCATTAACAATAACGGATTATAAGGCACAACAAATATGTTATGAATATTTGTACCGCTCAAGTTGACAGTAATACTCATGTCACGACATTTATATACTGGATAACCATCATCATTAAATGTAGTCTCATTCACAAACTGCTTAGGGTAAAACTTTGAACATTTACCATCTTTCGTACAGGGAGAAGTCGGCTGTATTCTACCACATGGACCATGAATCATATATTTTGTGACCATCCTATACAAATTAGGAAATTTTGCAGGATTAGGTAATTCTGCACAAATTAATTCATCAACAAGTTTAACATTCTGCAACGTGTTTCTTCAATGAAGCCAAAGCAAAAAATGTACATGGGGTAAATCTCTTTTTTGAAACTCAATTGTATACATAACTACATAAAATAACAATTAATAAATCATTAAATATAAAAATAAACTATATAATAAAAACAAGTTATTATAAGTTAGTCCTGAAAAAAATATAAAATCAAAGAAATACGAAAAATATACCAGCATTGAGAGGACCAAAAAAAGTGCCATCTTTAAGATCAGTAAGAAAACACTTCAGCTTAGCATGAAAAATTCGACAAGAAATATCGGTCCATCAGCAATTGGAATCCCTTCACGACGGGTATATTTTTGAAATTCAGGCCAATTTGGATTACACGTAATAGTGAGGAACAAATTAGGATAACCATAATGCTTGCAAATTGCCATAGCATCCTGGCAATTATTAAACATATAACGTTTACCACCTGTAAAAGAAGATGGTATTATAACCCTTGTCCCAATTGAGGATGCTTCAACATCACCACGTTGCATAGCTTCTTCTATACCATGCAAAACTCCACTCTAATTTTACTTTGTTTCTTCCTAATTTCAAAGAGTCTCTGTGAATGATGCTTCCATCATCTTCTCTCATTTGTAATAAAAAACTCACAAACTCACGCAAAGACATCCTCGTCCTTCTTCCACGTACGTAAGTATTTTGAACCCCTCGATACGGGATGTTTAATTGATACCCATCCTCACCATAAGAAAAAAGTAAAGGATACTGTAATGGCAAGTATAAAGCATGAGTTTCATAAATCCGTTGTAATTTACCACTGGTGGACTGAACAATAACATCACGACCACGATCGGATGATTCGAAATCTCCAACTATCAAAGCAACAATCTCATCACACGAAGGATAATTGTAAATTCTTGGATCATGTACTCACTGAGAAAACTATCTCAAACAAAATTCTTGTGAAGGATGATACTCATAAAATTGTCGAGCTCTCCGAAACAATTGGGCTATAATATTGTGTTCATCAATCATTCGCATTAGACCAACTATCAATTCGTTATCTATTTCAATTGTTTGCCTACAGAAAGACATAATACGACAATTCATTTAAAATCTCTCTAGTCCATAGTATAAAACAAAAAACTAAAAATCATAGACATATAATGGAAAATAATCATAATAATAATCAACCATAGAAATTGAAAAGAACATACCCAAAAATCCCCTGGCGATTGACTACTTCATGTTGTGTCATAAATATATAACTGTGCAAATTTTGGATTTTCACCAATAGTTGGTAGCAAACTCCCAATTCTATGATAAACTTGCCCATTTATGATAAATTGAGGTGGTTCACTACCATCGTTAATTGAGTCATGCACTTTACATCCAAAAGAAGTGAATGCACACATACTATTGTACAATCTGATATTTTTTTGAAAATGCAAACACTTATTATCACGACCATCTATAAGGTTACATAATAATTCTAGAGGCCTTTGAAAATATGGCAATTGAACTTTTCCTTTCGAGCAACAAAGTGTAAATACTGGTTGATTTACTGTTGAATATTTTTCAACACGCTCTAACAACCAAAAGTTTGCCCCACAAAATGAACAAGTGTAATCAGCATCGCCAATATCAAGACACCATGTATAGATTTCAAACAGAAAGAAAAATCACTGCAATCACCTTACATCACAAACACGTTGAAAAGGGATGACAAGTATCTATCAATATTTTGCTTACAGAAACGCAATGAACCAAAAATGATGTAAAAAATTCATTCATAGAGCATCATATTTAAAACCAAAATTTTTATTCTCTATTATCATTTGTATTGGAATTTCCTTTGCATTTATAAATTTACATTTATATATAGATAAATACATTTACTATGTATCACATCTCCATATTTGTAATCGAAAAAATCAAACAGATAATAATAAATATGCGAGGAAAATTAGTGTGAATAAATTAAATAAATCAATACATACAAATTAAATCAAACGATAAAAAGAAATATTATCATATAATGAAACAAACAGTTAAAAATAACAAATACCTTGGAGCTCACTTTGCAAAAAAAGAGGATGATCAATCAGAGAACCAAATGGATTAAATGAATTTACAGAAGGATCATATATATCTGATTCATCTATTTTTTGTAAAAAAAAAAAAATCATTATGGAATAAACATAATTAATCTTTGATATTTTAAATACATGTTACACAAATATCATTTACAATACGAAATAAAAAAGAATCCCCCAGAAAATAAAAATAAAATTAAACATAGAATATGAAATAGTAAAAAATTAAAGGAAACTAATATTCAAGATACATTAAGTTAAACATTGTAACACCCTAACTACCAAAGCTCACGCTTCCGACTGCGCGACCCTGATAGCTCGGACATTACGACAACACTTATACTATTTAATACTAAAATATGAGCCTGTTTAAAACTTTAAACCGTAATACCGCTCCCAAACATACTTTCGTCCGATATCATACATCCATAAATACCATACAACTTACAAAACTCATAAAGAGTACATCCATATATATACATACATATATATAAGTAATATTACAACCATAATCCAATACAATTCCTATCCCTCTTACAGATTATATCAAGATAAAGGCAAGGGTACAATAAACCATAGCTAAAACAATACAGAGCATCACAACAATTAAATAAGCTCTTCGTAACTTCTGCGCCCATATCCTGAAAGGGGAAAAATGTAGGGGGGGTGAGAACATCATCCTCGAAAGGGTTCTCAGTAGAGGGTTTTTGGGAATTACTGTAATAGGATACGTGAAAGAGGAACCATTCAATTCTCAAAAACTCAAAAGCCTTTCAAAACGGTTTATCTATACTGAAACAAAATAGGCTTTCATATTTTATTCCAAATCAGAAATATAAAACCGAAATCAACCATCGGTTCATCTCATTCCAACCACGGCCCTAGGCCCAAACAATCCAACAATCAACCAATCACCACAGTCCAACAGAATCCCAGTAGCAAACACAAATAGGAAGTTCAAGCACAAACAAACAGTTATTACAAGTAGAACAGTTAGCAATTAATCACATAGGCAAACCAAGTATAATATGCACACCCAACCAATGTCACACAAATGCATATGATGCATGCCTGTCCCTAGTGGCTGATGATATCATCTGTCGGTTATAGAGCCAACCCGACAAGTCCTGGTAGCTAACCATTGGACTGTCCCTCTGTCGTGCATCCCCAACTCGAGTTATACTCATCATAAACTTGATCATAATCATGATCCATATCCATCACCCTCACTGGTGAATATTTACGGGGGCGAGCTCATCCGGGCCTTTCACAGTGCCCGGCCACACTTACGACATAGGGTCAACAGAGTATCAAGTCTCGACCTGGAGCACATGGTGGCTAGCCACTGCTACTACCCAGGGAAACTCGTATCTCAGATAGTGGAAGTGCAACATTCACATTTATCAATGATTCAGCATAAACATGCATTCAATCTCATCCATGGATCAACATCCATCTCAGCCATCCGGCTCACGGTTCAGTCCAGAACCAGCCAATTTATCAATAAATACAGCCCTTCGGCTTAAGTTCATAATTCATAATCAGTCATACGGCTCACAACTCATTCGGCAATCAGCCATAGTTCAATAGCATACACGGCCATTCCGGCTCACAACAAAACAACACTTCCACCATTCAACATCATCAAATTCATAAAACCGGCATTTAAGCCATAAATCACTTTTCTCAAGCCATTTCACTTTGAAATCAAATTTCAACTCTTTTTAGCCTTGGCTTTAAAGATCTCATTTCTCAAATCATCTCAGGCTCATAAGCCAAATTTACTCAAAGTGAGTTCCCTTTTTAAAACAAAGCCACTCTCGGCATTCCCTTTCCAAAACTTCCAAAACCATGGAAAGTTAAAGATTCTTCTTGGGAACATTCAAAATCACCCATCCAACAATGGGATTTTATAACAAAAGTTTCTTGCCAGAGTCCCAAGTCTTTAGGGAAGGTCAACTTATATAAATTCCTTAAAATTCATTGAAACTTTTAAAATCATAGATTCCCGGTTCAAGTAAACAAAACTGAATTTATTATGAAACCGATCATACAAAATCACAAGTTCCAACCCGGTCCAAAAATCAACTCATTTGAAACGGAACCGGTTCATTTGAATCAAACCACTTTCAGGTTTCTTTTTGGAACCCATTTTTCTAGCTCTTCCAAAATGCCTCAAACTTGATTACTCAATCAAAAGTCTAAATTCCTTTAAAATCACTAAAAGCTCCTTTTTATATTGAAATCAATATTAGAGCATCATTCTTTCCTTCAGTGATTCAAACTGTACAAATAGTTCGTTTCTAAATAAGCCGAACTCAACGCATAAAGTTCATTAAATAAATTAAGCTTGAAAACATAAATATTCTCTTAATAAATCAATTCATACAATTTCTCAAATCCAACCCTTTTTAAATAACTTTACAAACAAGAGTAGGATTTTGTAGAAATTTTGGCAGCACCTCCCCTAAAACTTGGACTTTTGCCACCCGGTTCGGGTCCCAACTAAACCGATTCTCATTCCTTTTTAACAGCCCAAAACCAGAAATCAATTCAAAAGCAAACTAAATCCAACAGTCGCCTCAGTGGCATATCTCAAGGAAACTATTTCAGAAATCAACTCAATATCAATCAATTTAACTCATTTCCAAAGCTTTAAAGAATCGGTTCAGCAACAAATCATTTATCAAAACCAAATCAGTGAAAGCAAACCAGGCTGAATTCCAAAGAGTATTCTATCTTTCACATCGTCAAAACAATTGACTCAATTCAAACCAATCCTCAACGGATTAAACTCAAATTTCAAATATTTAAAGAATCAGCTTCAAAACATTACATTTCACAAAGCCGCACAACAACTCAGCCAAACCAACATCCATAAACATTCGAGTCAATCAAATAATACATAAGGCCGACACAATCACCAAATACACATTTTCTCACATCAGTATCCATATGTAATAATTCCAACATATAGAAATATAGTTTTTGGAAAGCGCCCCTACCTTAGAACGCAATTCCATAACCCAAACGCGTCACAAGAACCTCCTCTCTTAAACCGGGATCACCAACAACCGCAACCTCGGCTCCAAGCTACTCCCGCGGTAACCATAGCAACACTAATCGCAGCATATAACAATCAGGAATGACCCCACGTTACCAAAACTCATATTCATTAATCAAACACAACTGAATACTAACGCGAGGCTTTTCGAAACATAAATTACTTACTGAGCTAGCGAAACGAAGCAGCCGCGAACTTCGAGCACGACATGCAAGCATCGATATACAACCCTGTGACAAATAACGCTACAACGCCTCAGCCAAAATTATTAGAACAGCGACAAAAGGCTCCTCGAACCAAAACGCTTACCAAGACTGAGGGAGAATGGCTGAACCGAATAGCGACGGTCTCCGAACCGGTTTGGCGGCAGCCCGGCAGCCACCTCAAGCGGCAGCAGGGACCTGAACAACATGTAGCGACAATGAAGTTCCCAGAAGCTCAACAGAAAGGAGAATCAACTTAAAACCCTTACCATCATAATTTTCCGGCGACGGCAGTGGCATTTTCCGGCTGCCAGGCACGGCGGCGCGACTGATTTCTCCCCCGGGAATGGCTGTGACAGAACCAGCGTCTCCTTCTTCCGTTCACAATCCCAGCGGCAGCCACAGTGGTGGTTCTGGGCAGCTCTAGCGGCAGTGGGCTCCGGCAACTTGCATAATCCCGAGGCAGAAGCAGACAGCAACTCCGGTGGTCTTCTCTTGTGACGACACCAGCCACCACGGGGACGGCGGCGGTGAAACCCCAACAGCAGAGGCAGCAAGGCCGACTCAACTAAAGCAAAGCGCGACACACCTCTCCCCTGATCTCTCGCTCCCTCCTCTAACCACGGTTCACGGCGGCGATAGCAGCGGCGCGAACATCGGCAACCACCGTGGCTGGGAGCAGCTTCTTCAACGGCGAGGAACAAGGACCCAACGGCGACTGCAATCGGCGGCTCTTCCCCCCTCCGCGGCCCTCTTCTCCATCGGTCTCTCTCTTTGTTTCGTGCGGTGTTGGCAGAAGCTCGACGGGACCGTGGCGGCGGCGATGCGTGGCAGGTTCGGCGGCTTGGTGGGGACACGCAGCTGGCGGCAGTGAGGATGAGCGGCGGTGACCAGCTGAGCGGCGGCTTCCTTACTCTCCTCTGCAGCAACTCAACCTCTCTCTCTCTTTCTGCTTTCGTTCCTTTCTTTCATGGAAAGGGAAAAAGGAAGATCATGTGCTGCTGCTGCTTGGTTGAACGAGAAGGGAACCGGGTCATGGTAACGGGTTACTGGGTTAGGGTTTCCTTATTTTGAAAATTAGGGTTAGGAGTAAATTGGTAATTTCACATAAAATTGAGAATAATATAATGATTGAAACCCCAAATTAAATCCAACACTAATTGTATGTAGAGAATACTATTTGCTCATCAATTTCACAAATTATTTTCCGTAAAATGCCCAAATCAAAATAATTAGAAATAATATAATTAATTTCTTTCTTTTTCAAAATAGCAGTAGTAATATTTAAAATATTACTTATCTAATCCAAATCTTATAAAATCCTTATTATTTCATAACTATCAGCCTTATACTTTAAATATAGAAAATAATCCAATAATTATAAAATTGGATAATAATCATAACTTATCTCGAATCCAATAAATCAAAACTTGCCTTAATTATCTTTAATAAAATAATCTCTGAATTTAAGGCTATAAATAATTGTAGGATTTGAGACTTGATCATAATAAGACTTTTCAAAGATTCTGGGTCTTACAAACATTACTACAATCACCACGACTACCACTGTTATTATTATTATTATTATTATTATTATGAAACTAAATTTTAAAACGTACATAAATACATGAAATATAAGAGTATGTTATAAATAATTAAAATAGAACTTAAACATATGATAATACCTGAAACTAATAAATTTTGTGTTAGACCGCTAGCATCTCGATCAACACCTACATCATCTGATATTTAAAAAAATCAAAAGAACATTCAAATAAAGAAAGAAACAAGATAGTATTAAGAAAAATTATAAAAATCAAGAAAAGTAAAAAAAGAAAGCCCATATATAAAAAAACTATAATAACAACAAATATGATAGGTGAAAAGGAAATAAAATATACAATATTTAACCATTAGGAAAAAAGAAAAATAACCTATAGTATTTGTGGATGTAGTGCTAGGTAATGAGGCAACAACATTTCCTAAAAAATATCACAAACAACAATGAGCACCGCACAATATATACCATATGTAACATTTGGTTGAGAAATACATGAAAAAATTTACCTAGACCATGTGAATGTTGAGATCTTTGACTTGGTTTTCTTTTTAAACATTCTTTTCTATATAACTTTGCAGAAGCACATAAGTGAGACATTTAAACTTGATTTCTCTCACAAAAACAATAGAAGATAAATACACCATTATGGAACAAAGAATCTTCAACATGACACTTGAGTCATTTATTTTGTGAAAGGATACCAACAAATCACTTCAACAAACCAAACTATACATATATATATAAACACACACACGTATATAGATATCTATGAATTAAAGCTACAATAGGAATGAGAGAAAAAATCTAAAACCTAAATGTTTAATATGCATGTGAGGCTAGTCTAACAAAAATATGTAGAAAACATGACTCACCAACCATAGTATCTAAGCTATATCTAATAACACAATATACCTAGTACATAGATAGCTAAAAGAACAACATATAACTCATAATTTCTTGTTTGACACTCGTAGTAATCTTGCATGTTTATCCTTTAATATTGACAAAATTGTTATTATTATTATTATCTTCTAGCTGCGACATTATAAAAAGAAAAATATCTTGCTAGGATACTCGAATAACTACAAAACAACCGTTAACGAAATAAAAAGTACACAATACATGAATAAATAGAAAAGCTGCTGGATTTCATTTAGTCTTGTACTTTCACAGGAACGTACATACATATATATAAATAAACATCATAGGTGCAAATTCAAAATAACCTAGAATCCATAACCTGGCCATATCACATCATTTATATAGGACATTGTGTACAATCCCTAGCAAAGTAGAAACAAACAAAGGGGAACTATCAAACCATGTTAGTCTTTAGACACAGTTCAAAAAATGGATGGGACAGAGAGACATCATCTTCATATCCGTTTGAGACATTGGATTCATTGCATATAACTTAACTATTTCTTATATTAGTAGACTATTTCATAGTAACACCAGAAGCTCCATTAAAACATCTCAAAGATCACGATTCTTGAGAACTTTGGAAGTTGGGCCAAGCTCCTCATCAGCAACATCATCAAAAGCTTTCTTCAGATTTTTCTTAACCTTTCCACCCCTAGGAAGATTGTAAACAATCTCTTTTTTTTATCACATGAACAGGGGATCCATCAAGAACAGCAGAAAGTACATCCTACCATGCAAAAGAATGGAATAATTGAATAAATGTAAATAGCAGACAACATGCAACCATATAGATAGACAAATCATCTTAATTTTCCAGCCCAATAAAATTTATTATCCTCCGTAATTCATGGAACACAATAGATAATTTAACCAACCAATACACTCATAATTTAAATCACTCCTAATAAACAAATTACCGTAGTTTTCATGGGAGGAGAATTAAAGAGGACCTCAATTTCGAGGCTGCACTCCCTATCAATATGTACACTATCATCAACAGTTTTCCCTTTCTATTTCATAATATCAACTTCACTACTTATATCATCCAATCCAGGAACTTCAGCACCATTTTCATCAAGAAAATCAATCAAAGGCTTGCAGTTTGTCTTCATATTGGAACAATTCCCATCAGAAGTGATACCCTCATCCAGCACCTCACACGGATCCTTCTTGTCAACAATATATTCATGGTCACTTGAAGGGATCTTTTCCAAATAACCATCCTAAACACGATTTATTAAAAAAGTAAAAGAAAATCAAACAAAAAAAAACCAATAAAGAAGAAGGAAGGATAAACTAAAACAACATTATGAGACAAGTACATATCAAATACACGAGTTTGAAGATGCAACCTTCACTGGAGTACGCTCAGCATCCGCATCATAGTTAGGCAACTCAAACATGGCAATAATAGTAGCATCATCGCAAACTATTCTTACACGGAAAGTTCTGAAATATTTGTCTGCACCAACACTCTTGGTATCTATCTTAAGAACAGGATTAAAGAACAGGATAAATAAATTAGGATAACATTTTGAACAGGCGAGTAGCATGCATAACATTTTGGAGACCAACTTGTCCTACAAAACACCCAGCTGAATAAATAAATAAGGAAAAACAGAAAACTAAATATAAAACAGAGAAATTTCAGAAGAAATTGGGAAGCCTGGACATTATGATATTCACTACCCCTAAAAATTTAACTTTGGCAAGTTGGATCACAACACGTTGCTCCATATAACCAGAACCTAAGAAACGATGCACTTCATCCACGTACTCCCCAAATAGTGCATAGCGTATTGTCAACCTGAAGAAAATATTTTTTAAAAACTTAGATCCATTAACAAATTCAATATAAAGCACCACTAAAAACTAACAGGACAGTGCTTAACATAAATAATAGGTGACCAATACAAAACACAATCAACATCGAAATAAGATGCATAAAACAAACTCTTTTGAAGATAACTCAAGAACGATCATCTTCATTACTTTGCCATCTTTCACATACTCTTTCTCTTCACCGGCAAAAGTTAGCAAACCAATAATATCTATCCAAAAAACAAACATCAATAAAATTACAGTTCAAAAGTGCACGCTTCCATAAAAATTAACTAAAAAAAGGCAACAAACTGAAACAAAAAAAGAAAATGAAGGGGATAAAGAAGATACAAAGTCACCTACCAACTAAGTAAACACAATCTTCAGTCATTTTCAAGAGCTCGTCAAATGGACAAAATTTGAAACATGTCTTGGGAATAGCATCATTGGGGACAGGAATAACAGTTGTACGGTTAAGGAAAACTAACTTAAACTCATGTTCTGCTGCCCTATAATTGCCTTGGTTTGGAAAAATACTAAAATATGACATTTGATATGTTTGACCCTCAATAATATTCTCTTTAAACCTATTTATGAGCTGCTTCTTAACAGTTGCCTGGATTTTGTTAGACTGCGTAAGAAAATAACAAGAAATAAAAAAAACAGTTACAACAACTACAATTCAAGAGGAAAGAAAGCCATAAATAAAATCAACCCAAAACCAACAATGAACAGCCACTCACATCTTCATCAACAAGAACAATTTCTATTGAATTTGCAACATTATGATTTCCAAATGAAGGAACAATCCAAGTTCTTAGTACCCTAACTTTAAGTCTCCATGCCTCCTTTAGAAGGTAGATCTTAGAGATAGAATCAAATAGAGGAAGCATTGGCTCAACCACCAAACACAATAGAGAAAAATAAAAAAATAAATAGAAACCAAAAACAAAGGATTTCAGAGAAGGAAGGAGGTGCGTTGGACCATACAACCAAGGAGTCATTTTTATAGACAAGCTAAGAAATCACCAAAATATTTGAATTTGAATACCTCAAAGAAAGAGTGGAAAAATATATATCACATAGCATACATCATCTAATATCTATTACATACATATCTATACATTCATACATATGTAGCTACCACAATCAAGAACACCTATGTTATCCTCCCTGGGCACTAATTGAATAAGAAATGATAGATTCCAACAAATCTCATACCATTATAAAGTAATAGAATAGAATACCCTAAAACCCACTAACATCTAATTTACTTGAGCATGTGTGCATATACATATGAGGCACAACCAAAAACACCTATAATGTAGTCATTGGGAACAAACTAAATAGAAAAAGACATCTATTAGTAAATTTCACATGACTATTATACTATTATAGAATAATAAGAGAATTGGTTAAAAGGGACTAATAAATCTAATATTTCATACTATCATAGAGATATAAAATATCTTATAACCCACCAATACCTAAGTGAACCTACTAAATCAATGTAAACCATTAACAACTAAATTCCAGAACTCCAAATGCAGGAAAAGAAAAATAAAAAAAAATCAACAAAAGATAAATATAATTATCAACCAACAAATCAATTAGAATAATCAATCACAAACAAAATGGAAATAAAAATAGCAGCAATATCAAAACAAAATTAATATTTTCAAAAAATCAATTAAGCATTCAACCTAAATATATAACACTCAATAGAAAATGGTTAAAATACCAATATTAACTTATAAGTCAAATCCAACAAAATTTCTTGGATAATGTATTTCTAGTATAGATAGTAATGGTATATCTATATTTATATATTATATATTAATATTAATATATTAAGTAAATTATAGTTCATTGCCTAAGTGATTTGATAGATGCAATCTATAGCTAGAATCTAAAACAGCCTAAAGAAGGGAAAGTCACAAACTGTTCTAACTTCCTACACTAAAAAAGTTGAGTTGACACATATAGCATCTAGTAATAATAAATATATAAAAAGTAAAATATACTTGGAAATACCAACTACTCCTCTCAATCACATCAATCATTACATCAATCATCACAACAAGGAACAAAGACCTATAAAAAGTAGTCAACATATCATCCATGATGTAGGGTGAGGAAAAAAATAAAATAAATAAGTTACCCCACTTTTAACTAATATTTTATCTAACAAAAAATATTTTTTTAAATTAAATAACAAGAGAGATGTATTTTAAAATTTCAAAGAGAATAAATTTAAAAATTTTAATATCTCTACTAAATAAAGGACAAAGTTCTCATTTTGATATTATTGACACATTTTTCATCTATTTTCATCTCAGGAATGAATGAAGAGAAAAGAGTTACATGGACTCCAACTTATTTTTTCCTTTTTTTTTAATTTTCTCTCCTAAACCAAACAACAAAAAATTTATTTTCCACCCATTTTTTCTTGTTACATTTTCTTTTGACTCATATTCCTCCAAAGCAAACAATGTGTAAAAACAATGAGTAGAATAAATTAAAAAAAGAATATAAAAATTAAATTAAATTCATATTCACAGAGAAAATGTATTGAGTCACCATTTAATACTACTTCAATGAGAAAACAGATGATTCAACAAATCTAATGCTATTATAGAGTCATAAGTTACCCTACAACCCACCCACACCAAACTGAATCCTTTTACCTCATAATAGACTTCTGACACATAGACTATTAACTTCTACCAAATCCATAACAAAAGTACATAAGTCAATATAGGTATATAAATTATTGCATAGGAAACATCACACTAAACTGACCCTGAGAAATAGATTCTACACTTATTTAAAATGTAATTTTACATATATATGAGTTAGAAAACAAAAAAAATGAGATCTTATTGGGAATACCAAATATCTTTCTCAATCACATCAATCATGATAACTAAGATGAGAGACCTATAAAAAATAAACAAACACATCACTCACCATGAATAATTTAAAAAAAAAAAAAAGACAAAATAAAATAAGTAAATTGCTATACTTTGGGAAAACCATTTTGTTGAAAAATTGGAACACATTATAAACAAATTAAATCTCATAAAGTAGTAAACCATAATCACATGAGCATATTAAAAAGAAGACAATAAAAAAATATACAAAATACGCAAAGAGACAAGAAAAATTTTCTGATATTGCAGTGTCTGAATAAATTTTTCAATCATGTATTAGACTAAAGAGTAATATTAGACCCACTAACCACAAGAGACAAAAAATCACACTATTAATAATACGAAGCAACAACTCAAACCATTAGAAAAAAAATTAAAATCAACATACAATTAATCATACTGACTATGAAAGAAAAATAACATGCACCTTCGAAATTGTATAACACTAATACTAAAAGAAAGCTCAGTTCTTCACATAATCACTTAAATGAAGAGCATATATAAAATTATCACAATTACACCGTAGCAAATTTAAAGTAAAATTCAACCAAGATGACGCAAAGACAATTTTTTTCAACCACCGAAATAGTCCAGACAAAAAAAAACCAGCTACTCACAAGAAAAGCAAGACAAAAACCACAATTGGAAAAAATCCGAAAATCGAAAAAGGCATGAACTTCATACTAATAGTAACACTAAAAAACACGAATAAGAAAATCAATTGAAATTAAAATACAAACAAAATGTGAAAACTCCAACAATCATCAAGACACAATGTGTTAGAATAGTGAGCAAGAATAACACAAAATTCTTTCATTGTATCAAAGTTTGAACAATTTTCTTTAAAATAGGTATAAAGAAAAATTATTTAACTTAACTTGGTGCTAGAAGAAATTTTTCTCCAAAGTCAGCAGCTAACCCAGAGTGGAGAAAAAATTCTTCAGATTACCTGGTTCAACCAGCTAATCGGTGTCCAGCTCCAGCCAATAGTTAGCCACCAATAAAGATTTTGAGTACCCATTGGAGATGAAGTTGCTTAGTAAACTACTTAATCAATACACAATTTCTGTAACCAACAACTCTAAATATCAGTAATCTACCTAAAAATACATAATTTTTATCTAAAATTACAATAAAGTTATGCCAAAACAACATAATCACATGCAACTTCCAATGGTTTGCTAATACTATTATCAGTATTAGTATCACCCAGCCGAATAAAATATATACAGGTATCTCAATTAAAAAATAAATACTATAAAACACACAAAGAACACTCACAAATACATAGAAAATCATGGAAAAGAAGGTTTCAATTTATCTTTTCACAAATAAAAGATTTGCAATTTTTTTCCTAATACATCACAGTTACAAAAAAGTAAATTAATATTTATTTGAAACAAAATCAAAGAACACATGAAAAACACATTACCTTCACCATTGGAGACAGCACTACCACCGCGACGATTTGGACCAAAGCAGATGACAGAGACATGAGAGAAAGTAGGACAGCCAAAAGGGGGATTCTCTGAGAAGATGAGCAAGGTTGTAGGTGGTACATTGGATCTCTTCGTCCACGATACAGCTCAATCACAACCAAAAACAAAAACACCAAAATATATACATTAGCATAACAACACTATATATGATGAACAGTGGCAAGCTAATAACATTGACCTTCATCTGCTTTTTCTTATCCTATCACTATTCAAAGTCTCAATCCACCAATCCCCTAAATAACACACATAAAAAGAAACAGATACCCAAATAAAAATCAAGACAAAAATTTTGACTGTAAAAAAATCTAAAGATCGAAAAAGACATAAACTTGATGCTTACAGTAACACCAAAAACTACAGATAATAAACCCTTTCAAATTAAGATACATACAAAACGTGGAAGATCAAACAACCACCAAGGAAAAAAGATAAAATATAAAGTTAAAAATAAAAGAATTTAATATTAATCTAAACAGAACAAAAAACCAATAAACCAACCAAATTTACAACCAACACAAAAACTTTCACAGACAATGAAAAATATGGCACATCTATTCAATTCTTCTCATAAATAAGACTCTATCGTTATTTGATTAAAAAAATAAGTGTTATACATATTGACTCATAAAAATAAACAATATCTTAGTTATATCATTTTTAACAGAGGACATCGTGGAATTAGACACAATTCAAAATATCAAGGTTTGAACAATTTTTCTTAGAATAGATAAAAAGAAAAATTATTTAACTTAACTTGGTGCTAGAAGAAATATTTCTCTGAAGCCAGCAGCTAACCCAAAGAGGATCAAAAATTCTTTAGATCACCTAGTTCAACCAGCTAATCGGTGTCTAGCCAATAGTTAGCCACCAATAGAGATTTTGAGGACCCATTGGAGATGAAGTTGCTTAGTAAGTGTAAACCCTGCTAAAATTGATAAATAATTAGTTAATAAATTGAATTTTAATTAGGAAAGCTAAAAATACAAAACTAATATCAAAATAGGATAGAGCTCGTCAAAACGAGAATTTTTATACCAATTTTAAAAATTTAGCCCAAAATCGGACCGGAAGGGGCTGAACCGATTGAACCGGGGCCCAAACCGGGCCCGTGGGTCCAACCGGACCCATAACATAAAAGAAGCATCAGCTTCTTCTCCCTCACTTCACACCAACGAAACAAAACAGATTTGGGGAAGAAGGAGAATCCCCGAACCCTCATCACAACTTTGATCCACCATAACACTTCTGTCCGGGCTCCGATCGCCGCATCGTTCGTGACCACGGGCCCAGCGCGTTGAGCTCTACCTTTCTATCGGATCAATTTCACTGGTAAGCCTCATTTTTTTTTAAGAATCTCTACTCCCCTTTCTTTGGTGAAATTGAAATCCTATAGTGAAATTTTGCCCCCATTTTTGTGTTTTAGGTTCAAGTTAGCTTCGGGGGCTTAATGGGCTCGAGCTATTAAGCATATGGGCACGGTAAGGACACCCTAACCCTAGTTCAATCTTGTATTTATAGTGGAAAAACTGAATTTGGAACATGTATATGAATTAGTTGTAGATTAAGTGGATATATATGCATTGGCATTGAATTGGGAGTATTTGGAGGCTTATTGGTGATCAAGGCTTAGTGTGTGGCTGGTTCATTTGCACTAAGAGGGGCTGTGTTTTGCTTGTGAGGCTGCCTTGGGTTGCAATAAAGTGATCGGCCAAGGTATGGTTAGGTTTGGCGTGTTTAACATTTAAGGTGTTGTGAAAACGTAGGTTAGAAAGCCATAGGTTAAGTTGAAAAGGTTAAATGTATTAAATTATTGGCTTGTGATGATGTTGGATAAATATATGATTGAGTTTAAATTAGAATTTATGAGTTAGAATTTATGAGCTTGAGTTGTTGATGTTGTGGTATGTATGCTCTTGGATTTATTTATGATGGGTTGTGTTGATGTTGGTATATATTAATGGATTATGGTTGGTGTTTGTTAATAAAGAGTTGTTATATGAGTTGATGGATTAATATATGTAGGGTTGATAAATGTATTAATGGAATAATATATGTGAAGGGTTGCTCATATATATATATATATATGTGTGTGTGTGTGTGTTAATGCAAATTTGTAGTTATGGCTCATTGGATCGGTTAAAGGTAGCTTGAAGTGGTTGTTGATGACTTGGGATTGGATATGTTAGCAATATGCAGGTTTTATAGGTAAGGATTTATGAATGTGGTGAAAATGAGGTTTGGAAGTGTTTTGGTAAAAAGTGGTTTTTGGTGAACTTCGAGAGTCCATAACTTACTCCTCAAATTTTGAATTGCATTGTGATTTGTTGCAAATGAAAGATGGTTTTATGAGCTTTTGATTGATATCAATTTTGTGAAAAACAGAATTTTGTAGAGAAAGTTATGGACGTTGGAAGTTTGGCTTATAAATCTGTGTTACAGGGTATTTAAAACATGTCTGAAGCAGCTTTCTGGAATTTTGGAAAAACGCCCATCCACGCGTACGCGTGGCGTGGTATTTTGATGACGTATGCGCAAGAAGCATGCGTATGCATGTGTGCATTTTCACACGTACGCATGACTCACGCGTACGCGTGACTTGCTGTACGCTCCACGCGTGCGTGTGGCCTACGCGTACGCGTGGCTGCTGCCTGCTGCAAAAAAAAATCGGTTTTGACTGTTTTAAACCAATTTTTCACTTCTAAACCTCTATTTTCTCCCCTTTAAGGCTTAAAGGATAGTACTAGGTCCGGTAGATAAATGAAGCTAGGAAAATAAGATAACTTGAGGGTGAAGTAAGAGGTAAATGATGGTTTTTATGAAGAAAATATGAATGTTAAAGAAGTTTAACGCTAAGGCATGATAATTGATTATGTATTGATAATGAAATTGAAATGGCTTATGAATAATGATATCTGAGATACGAGTTTTTCTGGGTAAAACCCGTGGCTCGCCACCACATGTTCCAGGTTGAACCTCGACAATCTGTTGACCCTACGTCGTAAGGGTGACCGGGCACGTATAAATTACCGGGTATGGATAGCTCCCATTGAGCGATTACTTGATGTTGAATGTGAAATCTATGCATATGCTCTTGGGGATGTGCGACGGGGAACAGTCTAAGGTTTTCGGACTTGTCGGGTTGGCTGGATAACCGACAAATGAGCCTCATCAGCCATAGGACAAGCATGCATCATATGCATTTGGTTGTTTTGATTGTTATTCATTTCCTGGGTTTGCCTACTTGATATATATACCACGTGCTACCTGTTATACTTGCTACTTGCACTATTTGCTCATTACTTGTGCGTGAACTTGTTTGGTTGTTTGTCTCTGCTGCATTGTGAATGATGGAGGGATGGAGGAAAGGGTGAAACGGTTCGGTGTTATATTAGGTCTGAAATTGAGTAAGTTAGGCAGATTTAGATTACCTATCCCTGTTTATGGCTTCTGTTTAGTAATTAAGCTGGATAACTGAATAACGGAGTTCTAGGATTGCCTATGGCATTCTCAGAACCTTATTTATTATACGCATGGCACTTTTACCATGCTGAGAACCTCCAATTATCATTCCATACTGTGTTGTTGTTTTTCAGATGCAGGTCGAGAGGCTCCTCGCTATGCGTCTGGATCCTTGAAGTGAATTAGTTCCTGGGTGTATTATGGGTTTCTGTTTATATATATATGTATATATGTGTTCAGCTGGCTCTCCAAGTAACTTGTGTATGCTGCTCCTCATAGAGGTTGAGGGAGAGATCGGAGTTTATTTTGGTATTTTGATGTATTTTGGGATATATATATATATATATGTATCCTCTGGCCAGCCTTAGCTTTGCAGACTGAGTCAGGAGCTAGTTATGCTGTGTTCTTGGCTTTCTTTTTCTCTTGGTTTGTCTTTATCAATACCTTTTAGGTTCCTTAGCACGCAAGTAATCTTTTCTCTTGAGCGTTGTGCTTTTCATTTTACGATTCTTGTCTACCCGTTTGTTCAAGGCTCCTAGTATATTGTATTTTCCACTATTACCTATATATATTTTACTGTATAGAGGTCCGTAACACCACACTACCTGTGTTCTACGACTTAAGTGTAAAACTCTGTGTAGTAGCATGTTACATTATGGTATCAAAGCAGTTCGTTCCTATAGAGCCTGAGGACAGACTGATTGTGCTTCTATGCATTCTCTGTGTATGTGTTTATGTGCTATTAGGATATTGGTGCACGAATTATAAATCACACTTTTCACAACTCGTACCACTAAGCAGCAAGTGCACTGGGTCGTCCAAGTAATACCTTACGTGAGTAAGGGTCGATCCCACGGAGATTGTTGGCTTGAAGCAAGCTATGGTTATTTTGTAATTCTTAGTCAGGAAATTAATAATAAAAATGATTGGGTTTATGAAGAGTAAATAACATAAATTAAATAATACTTGTTTTGCAATAATGGAGAACAGATTGAGGTTTTAGAGATGCTCTGTTGATGAGCGGATAATTTATACGCTTTTTGGCATTGTTTTTAGATAGTTTTTAGTATGCTTTAGTTAGTTTTTAGTATATTTTTATTAGTTTTTAAGAAAAATTGACATTTCTGGACTTTACTATGAGTTTGTATGTTTTTCTCTAATTTCAGGTATTTTATGGCTGAAATTGAGGGACCTGAGCAAAAATCTGATTCAGAGGCTGACAAAGGACTGCAGATGCTGTTGGATTCTGACCTCCCTACACTCGAAGTAAATTTTCTGGAGCTACAAGAGTCCAAATGGTGCACTCTTAACTGCGTTGGAAAGTAGACATCCAGGGCTTTCCAGAAATATATAATTGTCTATACTTTGCTCAATGATAAATGACATAAACTGGCATTTAACGCCAGTTCCATGTTCCATTCTGGCGTTAAACGCCAGAAACAGGTTACAAGTTGGAGTTAAACGCCCAAAACAGGTTACAATCTGGCGTTTAACTCCAGAAACAGCCTAGGCACATGTAAAGCTCAAGTCTCAGCTCCAGCACACACCAAGTGGGCCCCGAAAGTGGATTTCTGCACTATCTATTGTAGTTTACTCATTTTCTGTAAACCTAGGTTACTAGTTTAGTATTTAAACAAATTTTAGAGATTTATTTTGTATCTCATGACATTTTACATGTTTCATACAGTATTTCTGACGGCATGAGTCTCTAAACCCCATGGTTGGGGGTGAGGAGCTCTGCTGTATCTCGATGAATTAATGCAATTACTTCTGTTTTCTATTCAATCACGCTTGTTACTGTTCTAAGATACTCGCTTGTACTTAACCGTGATGATCTGTGACACTCATCATTATTCTCAACCTATGAACGCGTGCCTGAAAACCACTTCCATTCTACCTTAGATTGAATGTGTATCTCTTAGCCTCTTGGTTCATGATCAGAGTCTTCGTGGTAAAGGCTAGGATTATTGGCGGCCATTCCTAAGATCCGAAAAGTCTAAACCTTGTTAGTGGTATTCCGAGTAGGATCTGGGATGGGATGACTGTGACGAGCTTCAAACTCACGAGTGCTGGGCGTAGTGACAGACGCAAAAGGATCAGTGGATCCTATTCCAACATGAGTGAGAATCGACAGATGATTAGCCGTGCGGTGACAGCGCATTTAGACCATTTTCACTGAGAGGACGGATGGTAGCCATTGACAACGGTGATCCACCAACATACAGCTTGCCATGGAAGGAGACCTGCGTACGTGAAGAAGAAGACAGTAGGAAAGCAGAGATTCAAAAGACAGAGCATCTCCAAAACCTCAATCTGTTCTCCATTACTGCATAACAAGTACTATTTAATTTATGCTATTTACTCTTCATAAACCCAATCATTTTTATTACTAATTTCTTGACTAAGAATTACAAAATAACCATAGCTTACTTCAAGCCAACAATCTCCGTGGGATCGACCCTTACTCACATAAGATATTACTTGGACGACCCAGTGCACTTGCTGTTTAGTGGTACGAGTTGTGAAAAGTGTGATTTACAATTCATGCACCAAGTTTTTGGCGCCGTTGCCGGGGATTGTTCGAGTTTGGACAACTGACGGTTCATTTTGTTGCTTAGATTAGGAAAAATTTATCTTTTTAGTTTAGAGTCGCTAAAATTGCGTCTTATATTATTGTTTTTGGTTGAAATTTTTTTTAAATCCTTATTTTCTCTTTTTAAATTTTTCGAAAATTTTTATAAACTAATAATTGAGTTTCTCTGTTTGAGTTTAGTTTCATATTTTAAGTTCGGTGTCAATTGCATGTTTTTTATTTTCTTTTAAATTTTCGAATTTGTGTTCATTGTTCTTTCTTGATCTTCAAGTTGTTCTTGCTATTTTTCTTGTTTGATCTTTAGTTTTTCCTGTTCTGTGTATTTTCTTGTTTTTCTTGTGCGTTTTCAAATTATCAGTATTCAAAAAAAAATTTATATACATTAAATACTTTTTTTAAAACACGTTAAATTTATAGCTCAGTTGGCTAGAGCGTTGTGCTTATGTTCTTGGTAATTGGGTATCTTCCTTTTAAAACTTTTTCAAAAATATTTTTTCTTTGATTAAATCTCGTGTCAAACTATTAAGTTTGGTGTTCTCTTGTTATTTTTTTATTTTATTTTCGAAAACTTATTTTTAGTTTTTTAAAAGTTTTAAGTTTGGTGTTTTTTTTATGTTCTTGAGTCTTTGAATTTTATTCTTGTTGTTCTTGTGAGTCTTCAAAGTGTTCTTGAGTCTTCTTTGTATTGTGATCTTAAAATTTTTAAGTTTGGTGTTCCTTGGTGTTTTCCCTCCAAAATTTTCGAAAAACAAGGAGCATTAGATCTAAAAAATTTTAAGTCTTGTGTCATTTTATTGTTTTTCTCTTTCCTCATTAAATTCAAAAATATCTTTTCTCTTTATTTTAAATTGAATTTTCGAAAATTACTTTTAAAAATTCAGATTTTTATTTTAAAAAATTTTATTTTATCTTATCTTAGTTTTAAAATTTCAAAATTCAAATATTTTTCAAAAAAAATCATATCTTTTTCAAAATTTTATCCTATCTTATTTCAAATTTCAACTTCCAAAATTCAAAAATCAACATTCAAAATTCAAAATCTTTTTCAAAAATTATATCTAAAGTTTTTCAAATCTTCTAAATTAAGTAATTATTTTCATTTTCAAATTTATTTTTCTCTTGGTTTTCAAAATTTACATTTTAATTTATAATTATTTTATTTTATTTTATCTTATTATTTTTATTTATCTTAATAATTCGGTTTGTTCTACTTAAATAAAATAAAAACAAAAATATATTTTCTTTGTAATTCATATCAATTCCATTTTATCCATCATGGACCTAAATGGAAATGAACAGTTCAGAAGGACTCTGGGGTCATATGCTAACCCCATTACTGTTGCATATGGGAGTAGCATCTGTATACCTCCCATCAAAGCAAGCAGTTTTGAGCTAAATCCTCAGCTCATTGTCATGTTGCAGCGAAATTGCCAGTATTCCGGTCTTCCACAGAAAGAACCTACTGAGTTTCTGGCGCAGTTCTTGTAAATTGCTGACACAGTACGTGACAAGGAAGTAGATCAGGATGTCTACAGATTATTACTGTTTTCATTTGCTGTAAAAGATCAAGCTAAGAGGTGGTTAAATAACCAACCTACAGCAAGCATAAGAACATGGAAACAGTTATCAGACAAATTCCTGAATCAATATTTCCCTCCAAAAAGGATGACACAGCTAAGGCTGGACATCCAAGACTTTAAAAAAAAGGATGATGAATCCATTTTTAACGCCTGGGAGAGGTACAGAGGGATGCTAAGGAAATGCCCCTCTGAAATATTTTCAGAGTGGGTGCAGTTAGACATCTTCTACTACGGGCTTATAGAAAAAGCTCAAGTATCTCTAGACTACTCAGCTGGTGGATCTATACACATGAGAAAAACTATTGAAGAGGCTCAAGAGCTTATTGATATTGTTGCTAGAAATCAGCATCTGTACATAAGTAGTGGGTCCTCCATAAAAGAAGAAGCCAAAGCAGTATCTACTGAACTTGGTCCTCCAGAACAAGTTGCTGAACTCAATCAACAATTGTGTTTTCTAACAAAACAGCTAGCAGAATTCAAGGAGATGCTACAAGACACTAAAAATGCTAATAAAAGTATGGAAGCACAATTGATTCATACAAAACAGCAGTTATCAAAGCAAATAACAGAAGAGTGCCAAGCAGTTCAATTAAGAAGTGGAAAAACATTAAATACCTCACTTCAGAGCAGTAGAAAGCTAAGGAAAGAACAACTGACAGAGGATGAGCAAAATATTATCCAAAATCCCTCTGAGAACAGTAAGAGCCCAGAGAGGAATAACTCTGGCGTTCAAACACCAGAAAAGGATGCAAAGCAAGCGTTAAACGCCCAACCCACGCGCAGTTCTGGCGTTCAAACGCCAGAAACAGGCAAGGAGCTGGCGTCAAACGCCTAATGGAAGCTCAGTTCTGGCGTTTAAACGCCAGAAACAGGTAAGAAGTTGGCGTCCAACGCCAATCCAGCTTCTAACCCTGGCATTCAAACACCAGTGAGGGATCAGACACACACAAGTGCTGATAGCAACCCTTCTAAAAAGGCTTCTCCAACCACCTTTGTAGGAAATAAACCTATAGCAACTAAGGTTGAGGAATACAAAGCCAAGATGCCTTATCCTCAAAAACTCCGCCAAGAAGAACAGAATAAGCAATTTGCTCGCTTCGCAGACTATCTTAGGACTCTTGAAATAAAGATTCTGTTTGCAGAGGCACTTCAGCAAATACCCTCATATGCCAAGTTCATGAAAGAGATCTTGAGTCATAAGAAGGATTGGAGAGAAACTGAAAGAGTTCTCCTCACTGAAGAATGCAAAGTAGTCATTCTGAAAAGCTTCCCAGAAAAGCTTAAAGATCCTGGGAGCTTTATGATACCATGCATATTAGAGGGTAATTGCACCAAGACAGCTTTATGTGATCTTAGGGCAAGCATCAACCTAATACCTACATCCACTATCAGAAAGCTTGGTTTAACTGAAGAAGTCAAACCAACCCGGATATGTCTCCAACTTGCTGATGGCTCCATTAAATACCTATCAGGCGTGATTGAAGACATGATTGTCAGGGTTGGGCCATTCGCCTTTCCCACTGACTTTGTAGTGCTGGAAATGGAGGAGCACAAGAGTGCTACTCTCATTCTAGGAAGACCTTTCCTAGCAACTGGACGAACTCTCATTGATGTCCAAAAGGGGAAAGTAACCCTGAGAGTCAATGAGGATGAGTTTAAGTTAAATGCTGTCAAAGCCATGCAGCATCCAGACACACCAAAAAACTGCATGAAAGTTGATCTTATTGACTCTTTGGTAGAGGAGATCAACATGGCTGAGAGTCTCGAATCAGAGCTGGAAGATATCTTTAAAGATGTTCAGCCTGATTTGGAGGATTCAAAGGAAATAAAAGAGCCTCTGAAACTTCCTCAGGAAGAGGAAAAACCTCCTAAACCCGAGCTCAAACCACTACCACCATCCCTGAAATATGCATTTCTGGGAGAAGGTAACACTTTTCCGGTGATCATAAGCTCTGCTTTAAATCCACTTGAAGAGGAAGCACTACTTCAAGTGCTAAGGACACACAAGACAGCTCTTGGGTGGTCGATAAGTGATCTTAAGGGCATCAGCCCAACAAGATGCATGCACAAAATCCTATTGGAGGACAATGCTAAGCCAGTGGTTCAACCACAGAGGCAGCTAAATCCAGCCATGAAGGAAGTGGTACAGAAAGAGGTCACCAAGTTACTGGAGGCTGGGATTATTTATCCTATTTCTGATAGCCCCTGGGTGAGCCCTGTCCAAGTTGTTCCCAAGAAGGGAGGCATGACAGTGGTTCATAATGAAAAAATGAACTGGTTCCTACAAGAACACTTACAGGGTGGCATATGTATATTGACTACAGAAGGATCAATACAGCCACCAGGAAGGATCACTTTCCTTTACCATTCATAGACCAGATGCTAGAGAGACTAGCAGGTCATGAATATTACTGCTTTTTGGATGACTATTCAGGCTACAACCAAATTGCAGTAGATCCTCAGGACCAAGAGAAAATAGCATTCACATGTCCTTCAGGAGTGTTTGCCTAAAGAAGGATGCCTTTTGGTCTGTGCAATACACCTGCGACCTTTCAGAGGTGCATGCTCTCTATCTTCTCTGATATGGTAGAGAAATTCTTGGAAGTCTTCATGGATGACTTTTCAGTATTTGGATACTCATTCAGCTTCTGCCTTGACCATTTAGCACTTGTTCTAAAAAGATGCCAAGAGACCAACCTGGTTTTAAACTGGGAAAAATGTCACTTTATGGTGACTAAAGGAATTGTCCTTGGGCATAAAATTTCAAACAAGGGAATAGAAGTGGATCAAGCTAAAGTGGAAGTGATTGAAAAACTACCACCACCTGCCAATGTTAAGGCAATTAGAAGCTTTCTGGGGCATGCAGGATTCTATATGAGGTTTATAAAGGATTTTTCAAAAATTGCAAAACCTCTGAGCAACCTGCTAGCTGCTGACACGCCATTTGTGTTTGACACAGAGTGTCTGCAAGCGTTTGAAACTCTGAAAGCTAAGCTAGTCACAACACCAGTTATTTCTGCACCAGACTGGACATTACCATTCGAACTAATGTGTGATGCCAGTGACCATGCCATTGGTGCAGTATTAGGGCAGAGGCATGACAAGCTTCTGCATGTCATTTATTATGTTAGCCGTGTTTTAAATTATGCCCAGAAAAATTACACAACCACAGAAAAAGAATTGCTTGCAATGGTTTATGCCATTGACAAGTTTAGATCATACTTAGTAGGATCAAAAGTGATTGTGTACACTGACCATACTGCTCTTAAATATCTACTTACAAAGTAGGATTCAAAACCCAGGCTCATAAGATGGGTGTTGCTTCTGCAAGAGTTTGATATAGAAATAAGAGACAGAAAAGGGACAGAAAACCAAGTGGCTGATCATCTGTCTCGGATAGAACCAGTAGAAGGGGCGTCCTTTCCCTCTATTGAGATCTCTGAAACCTTTCCGGATGAGCATTTGTTTGCCATTCAGAAAACACCATGGTTTACAGATATTGCAAACTATAAAGCTGCAAGATTCATACCCAAGGAGTACAGCAGGCAACAAAAGAAAAAATTAATTACTTATGCAAAGTACTACTTGTGGGATGAACCCTATCTCTTTAAGAGATGTGCAGACAAAATAATCCGTAGGTGTGTGCCTAGAGAAGAAGAACAGAAGATCTTATGGCATTGCCATGGGTCACAATATGGAGGCCATTTCGGAGGTGAGCGAACAGCCACTAAGGTCCTCCAATGTGGCTTCTACTGGCCTACCCTCTATAGAGATTCCCGAGAGAGTGTACGTAACTGTGACAGTTGCCAGAGAGCTGGTAATCTGCCTCATGGTTACGCCATGCCTCAACAAGGAATCTTGGAGATTGAGTTGTTTGATGTATGGGGTATTGACTTCATGGGGCCTTTTCCACCATCATACTCAAACACTTATATTCTGGTGGCAATCGACTATGTATCCAAATGGGTAGAGGCCATTGCAACACCCACCAATGATACTAAGACAGTGCTGAAGTTCCTCCAGAAACATATCTTCAGCAGGTTTGCTGTCCCTAGAACACTAATCAGTGATGGGGGCACTCACTTCTGCAACAAACAGCTTTACTCTGCTATGGTCCGGTATGGAATTAGCCACAAGGTGGAAACTCCATATCATCCACAGACAAATGGGCAAGCTGAAGTCTCTAATAGAGAACTAAAAAGAATACTGGAATGGACTGTAAATACCCGTAGAAAGGATTGGGTGAGAAGCTTTGATGATGCTCTGTGGGCTTACAGAACAGCATTCAAGACTCCTATAGGGACCTCTCCATACTAGCTTGTGTATGGTAAGGCCTGTCATCTGCCCGTGGAACTGGAGCATAAAGCCTACTGGGCAACCAAATTCCTAAACTTTGATGCCAAATTAGCTGGAGAAAAAAGATTGCTCCAGCTGAATGAGCTAGAGGAATTCAGACTCACTGCTTTTGAAAATGCCAAGCTTTACAAAGAGAAAGCAAAAAGGTGGCATGACAGAAAGCTGTCATCTAGAGTCTTTGAACCAGGACAGAAGGTTCTGCTGTTTAACTCTAGGCTCAAGCTATTCCCCGGGAAACTGAAATCCCGGTGGAGGAGACCATATGTGATTACAAGTGTGTCACCATATGGCTATGTGGAGCTTCAAGACATTGATTCTAATAAGAAGTTCATTGTTAATGGACAGAGAATCAAGCATTATCTTGAAGGCAATGTTGAGCAAGAGTGCTCAAGACTGAGGCTAGATTGAAAGCTCAGCAAGGTCCAGCTAAAGACAATAAAGAAGCGCTTGCTGGGAGGCAACCCAGCCATTAGCAAAACCTATTTTTATTTAAATAATAATTATACAAGTTTAATATAAATAATCTTCAAGGTAAAGAATCAATTGCATAAGTTCACAAGGAGAGGAGCTCACTGGCAAGAAAACGCCAGTAAGAGGTATATTAACGCCCAAAAGAAGCATTTATTGGGCGTTTAACGCCAGTAATGATACCTTTCTGGGCGTTAAACGCCAGAATGGGTGCCATTCTGGGCGTTTAACGCCACACTTACAGCATCCTGGGCGTTCAAAAAAAACGCCCAGTGACAAAGGATTCTGGCGTTTAACGCCATCCAGAAGCAACAGCTGGGCATTAAACGCCCAAAAGAAGCTACAGAGGGGCGTTAAACGCCCAAAACATGTAGCAGTTGGGCGTTTAATGCCAGGATTGTGGAGGGGAGGAAGTTTTTGTTCCCAACTTGATTTTTTTCAAATTTTCATATTTCCATCCATACTTTCTTGCATAAACATGTTCCCATACTTTCATTTTTCAAACTCTTTTCCAAAAATATTAAACAAATCTTAATCCTAAAATTAAATCTTTCTCAATTCTTCTTCAACCTCTTCTCAAATCTTTTTCAAAACAAATCTATCTTTTTCAAATTTTTTTTATAACTCATCAATATCTTTTTCAAATATCTTTCATATCTTTTCAATTTTAAATTACATCTTTTCCTATCATACTTATATTTTCCAAATCACATTTTCTATCATATCTTTTTCAAAAATTTTTGAAAACCCACCCCCTTCCCTTTAAATCCTCGTTCGGCCTCCCTCCTCTCCTTCACCATTCGAACTTGGCTCTCCCTATATCCCTCTCCTTTCCTTTCTTTTGCTTGAGGACAAGCAAACCTCTAAGTTTGGTGTGTTTATCTGTGATCACTAAGCCAATACCCACCAAGATCATGGCTCCTAAGGGAAAACAAACCACCTTAAGAGGCAAGAAAGAGAATATTCCAAAACCACTTTGGAATCAAGGGAAGTTCTTAACCAAAGAACATTTAGACCATTACTACAAAATAATGGGTCTAAGGTCAGTGATCCTGGAAGTTAAATTCGATCTGAAAGAAGACGAATATCTGGAGATCCAAGAGCGAATTTGAAACAGGAGCTGGGAAATCCTAGCTAATCCTGAGACAAAGGTGGGAAGAAACATGGTTCAGGAATTCTACTCTAATCTGTGGCAGACAGACAGGCAGAGAATAGCTGGAACTGCATTCTATGACTATCGAACTCTGGTCAGAGGGAAGATTGTTCACCTCCACCTTGACAAAATAAGAGAGATCTTCAAGCTGCCTCAACTGCAAGATGACCCGAACTCCTTTAATAGGAGAATGATGAGACCAAATAAGAGCTTGGACAAAATTCTAGAGGACATATGCCTCCCTGGAGCCAAATGGACAACCAACACAAAGGGTGTCCCAAACCAACTCAAGAGAGGAGATCTCAAACCAGTCGCCAGAGGCTGGCTGGACTTCATTGGATGTTCTATACTGCCCACTAGCAACCGCTCTAAAGTCACCATCAAAAGAGCAGTGATGATTCATTGCATTATGTTGGAAAAAGAAGTGAAAGTTCATCAGCTGAATTCTTGTGAGCTTTACACAATTACAAACAAGAACTCCAAATATGCCAAATTGGCTTATCCAAGCTTAATCTCTCTGCTATGTAAAGATGCTGGGATAAAAATGGGAGTAGATGAGTATATCTCAGTTGAGCAACCAATCACCAAAAAGTCAATGGAAGGACAAGTGCAAGAAGACCCCATCAAGAGGAGAGCATAGGAGTTCCTCCCGGAAATTTCTCAATTTGAATACTGGGGGCGCCTAGAAGCATCTTTCACCAAGTTGCAAGAAGCTATGGATCAACTAAAGGAAGAACAGGAAAATCAAAACAGCATGCTCTGCAAACTGCTTAGGGAATAAGAAGAGCAAGGGCGTGAACTGAAGGAACTGAAGCGCCAGAAGCTATCTCTTGAAGGGCCAAGCACCCCACAGACTAAAGAGGCATCTACCTCCCAAAATAAAGGTTGTTGAGTCCTAACTCTGTGATAACCTTTTATCCATTTTAAGAGTACATGAGTATTAGAATTAGAGTCATTTGTCTTTATGTCTTTAATTTCCTTTCTTTTATTACTAAGTGTCTGATTTTATGCCTAATTTATATTATTTCCAATAAATAGTAAATAAAGATTAGAGTCTATGCCTTAAAGTTATGAATGCCCTATGAATACATCACTTTTCTTAAATGAAAAATGCTTTTAATCATAAAAGAACAAGAAGTACATAAATTTCGAATTCATTCTTGAAATCAGTTTAATTATTTTGATGTGGTGACAATACTTTCTGTTTTCTGAATGAATGCTTGAACAGTGCATATGTCTTTTGATATTGTTGTTCATGAATGTTAAAATTGTTGGCTCTTGAAGAATAATGAAAAGGAGAAATGTTATTTGATGATCTGAAAAATCATAAAAATGATTCTTGAAGCAAGAAAAAGCAGTGAATACAAAAGCTTGCGGAAAAAAAAGAGAGAAAGAAAAAGAAAAAGCAAGCAGAAAAAGCCAATAGCCCTTAAAACCAAAAGGCAAGGGTAATAAAAAGGATCCAAGGCTTTGAGCATTAATGGATAGGAGGGCCCAAAAGGAATAAAATCCTGGCCTAAGCGGCTAAACCAAGCTGTCCCTAAGCATGTGCTTGTGGCGTGAAGGTGTCAAGTGAAAAGCTTGAGACTGAGCGGTTAAAGTCGAGGTCCAAAGCAAAAACAAAGTGTGCTTAAGAACCCTGGACACCTCTAATTGGGGACTCTAGCAAAGCTGAGTCACAATCTGAAAAGGTTCACCCAATTATGTGTCTGTGGCATTTATGTATCCGGTGGTAATACTGGAAAACAAAGTGCTTAGGGCCACGGCCAAGACTCATAAAGTAGCTGTGTTCAAAAATCAACATACTGAACTAGGAGACTCAATAACACTATCTGAATTCTGAGTTCCTATAGATGCCAATCATTCTGAACTTCAAGGGATAAAGTGAGATGCCAAAACTATTCAGAGGCAAAAAGCTACTGGTCCCGCTCATCTGATTGGAGCTAAGTTTCATTGATATTTTGGGATTTATAGTATATTCTCTTCTTTTTATCCTAATTTGATTTTCAGTTGCTTGGGGAAAAGCAACAATTTAAGTTTGGTGTTGTGATGAGCGGATAATTTATAAGCTTTTTGGCATTGTTTTTAGATAGTTTTTAGAATAATTTAGTTAGTTTTTAGTATATTTTTATTAGTTTTTAAGAAAAATTCACATTTCTAGACTTTACTATGAGTTTGTGTATTTTTTTGTGATTTCAGGTATTTTCTGACTGAAATTGAGGGACCTGAGCAAAAATCTGATTCAGAGGCTAACAAAGGACTGCAGATGCTGTTGGATTCTGACCTCCCTACACTCGAAGTGAATTTTCTAGAGCTACAAGAGTCCAAATGACGCGCTCTCAACTGCGTTGGAAAGTAGACATCCAGGGCTTTCCAGAAATATATAATAGTCCATGCTTTGCTCAAAGATAAACGACATAAACTGGCGTTTAACTCCAGTTCCATGTTCCATTCTGGCGTTAAACGCCAGAAACAGGTTACAAGTTGGAGTTAAATGCCCAAAATAGGTTACAATCTGGCATTTAACTCTAGAAACAGCCTAAGCATGTGTAAAGCTCAAGTCTCAGCTCCAGCACACACCAAGTGGGACCCGGAAGTGGATTTCTGCACTATCTATCGTAGTTTACTCATTTTCTGTAAACCTAGGTTACTAGTTTAGTATTTAAATAACTTTTAGAGATTTATTTTGTATCTCATGACATTTTACATGTTTCATATTGTATTTCTGATGGCATGAGTCTCTAAACCCCATGGTTGGGGGTGAGGAGCTCTGCTGTGTCTCGATGAATTAATGCAATTACTTCTGTTTTCTATTCAATCACGCTTGTTTCTGTTCTAAGATACTCGCTTGTACTTAACCGTGATGAATGTGATGATCCGTGACACTCATCATCATTCTCAACCTATGAACGCGTGCCTGACAACCACTTCCGTTCTACCTTAGATTGAGTGTGTATCTCTTAGCCTCTTGGTTCATGATCAGAGTCTTCGTGGTAAAGGCTAGGATTATTGGCGGCCATTCCTGAGATCTGGAAAGTCTAAACCTTGTCTGTGGTATTTCGAGTAGGATCTGGGATGGGATGACTGTGACGAGCTTCAAACTCACGAGTGCTGGGCGTAGTGACAGACGCAAAAGGATCAATGGATCCTATTCCAACATGAGTGAGAATCGACAGATGATTAGCTATGTGGTGACAGCGCATTTGGACCATTTTCACTGAGAGGAAGGATGGTAGCCATTGACAACGGTGATCCACCAACATACAGCTTGCCATGGAAGGAGACCTGCGTGCGTGAAGAAGAAGACAGTAGGAAAGCAGAGATTCAAAAGACAGAGCATCTCCAAAACCTCAATCCAACAGCATCTGCAGTCCTTTTTCAGCCTCTGAATCAGATTAAAGCTCAGATCCCTCAATTTCAGCCAAAAAATTTCTGAAATCACAGAAAAATACACAAACTCATAGTAAAGTCTAGAAATGTAATTTTTGCATAAAAACTAATAAAACTATACTAAAAAGTAGCTAAATCCTACTAAAACTATCATGAAAATACCATCAAAAAGCGTATAAAATATCCGCTCATCACAACACCAAACTTAAACTGTTGCTTGTCCTTAAGCAACTAGATAAATAAAACAGAATAGAAAGAAGGTCAAGAGGCAATAACATCTCAAAGTTTTACATGAAGATCAAATTCTCATTAGATGAGCAGGACTAGTAGCTTTTTGCTTCTAAACAGTTTTGGCATCTCCATTCATCCTTTGAAGTTCAGAATTATTGGCATCTATAGGAATTCAGAATTTAGATAGTGTTATTGATTCTTCTAGTTTAGTATGTTGATTCTTGAACACCGCTACTTTATGAGTCTTGGTCGTGGCCCTAAGCACTTTGTTTTCCAGTATTACCACCGGATACATAAATGCCACAGACACATAACTAGGTGAACCTTTTCAGATTATGACTCAGCTTTGCTAGAGTCCCCAATTAGAGGTGTCCAAAGTTCTTAAGCACACTCTTTTTGCTTTGGATCCCGACTTTAACCGCTCAGTCTCAAGCTTTTCACTTGACACCTTCACGCCACAAGCACATGGTTAGGAATAGCTTAGTTTAGCCGCTTAGGCCGGGATTTTATTTCTTTGGGCCCTCCTATCCACTGATGCTCAAAGCCTTGGATCCTTTTTATTTTACCCTTGCCTTTTGGTTTAAAAGGCTATTGGCTTTTTTTTGCTGCTTTTTCTTGCTTCAAGAATCAATTTCATGATTTTTCAGATTATCAATAACATTTCTCTTTTTCATCATTCTTCAAGAACCAACAGTTTTAACATTCATAAACATCAAATTCAAAAGACATATGCATTGTTCAGTCATTCATTTCAGAGAACAAAAAGTATTGCCACCACATATAAATAATGTGAATTTTTCTTATTAAAAACTCAAAAATAAAATTTCCTCCTTATTCTAAAAATCTGCTATTTTATTCATGTTTAATGATGATAAGAAAGATAAATTATAACTTATTTTGGGATAGAAAAATGAAATAAAATAAAAATAAAAAATAATAAAGATAAAGGTACTAATTACTTCTACTCATATAACTTCTAAGGCAGATTTCTAATAGTAAAAGTTATCACAGATTTAAGGCTAAGATTAGGACTCAACAACCTTTATTTTGGGAGATGGATGCTCCTTTAGTCTGTAGGGTGCTTGGCCCTTCAAGAGACAGCTTCTGGCGCTTTAGCTCCTATAGCTCACGCCCTTGCTCCTCTTGTTCCCTCAGCAATTTGCAGAGTATGTTATTTTGAACTTGCTGTTCTTCTTTTAGTTGATCCATAGCTTCTTGCAGCTTGGTGACAGAGGCCTCTAGGCGGGTCCAGTAGTCAATCTGAGGGATTTCTGGGAGGAACTCCTGTGCCCTCCTTTTGATGGAGTTGTCTTGCACCTATTGTCCTTCCATTGATTTTTTTGTGATTGGGTGCTCTACTGAGATATACTCATCCACTCCCATCTTTACCCCAGCATCCTTGCATAGCAGAGATATTAAGCTTGGGTAAGCCAATTTAGCTTCTTTGGAGTTCTTGTTTGCAATTGTGTAGAGCTCACTCGAAATCAGATCTTCAACCTCCTCTTCGTTTCCCTGCATAATAAAATGGATCATGACTGCTCTTTTAAGGGTAACCTCAGAGCGGTTACTGGTGGGCAATATAGAACGCTCAATGAAGTCCAGCCAGCCCCTAGCGACTGGTTTGAGATCCCCTCTCTTAAGTTGATTTGGGACACCCTTTGTGTTGGTTGTCCACTTGGTTCCAAGGATGCATATATCCTTCAGAATTTGGTCCAAGCGCTTATCTGATCTCACTATTCTCTTACTGAAGGAATCCGTATCATCTTGTAGTTGCTGCAGCTTGAAGATCTCTCTTATTTTGTCAATGTGGAAGTAAATAGCTTTCCCTCTGACCATGGTTCGAAAGGTGTAAAAGGCGATTCCGGCCTTTCTTTGCCTATCTGTTTGCCACATATTTGCGTAGAACTCCTGAACCATATTTCTTCCCACCTTTGTCTCAGGATTAGCTAGGATTTCCTAGTCTCTGTTTCGAATTTGCTCTTGGATCTCTGGATATTCGTCTTCTTTCAGATCGAATTTAACTTCTGGGATCACTGATCTTAGACCCATTATTCTGTAATAATGGTTTGCATGTTCTTTTGTTAAGAACTTCTTCTGATTCCAAAGTGATTTTGGAATATTCTCTTTCTTGCCTCTTGAGGTGGTTTGTTTCCCTTTAGGAGCCATGATCTTAGTGAGTCTTAGCTCGGTGATCACGCAAAGCACACCAAACTTAGAGGTTTGCTTGTCCTCAAGCAAAAGAAAGAAAAGGAGAGGAATAGAAGGAGAGGCAAGTTCGAATTGTGGAGGAGAGGGGGAGGCCGAGTTTGGATTTATAAAGGAGGGGGTGGGTTTGAAAATTTTGAAAAAGATATGATAGAAGATATGATTTGTAAAAAGATAATTATGATATGCAAAAGATAAAATTTTAAATTTGAAAAGATAATAGGGGGATTTGAAAAAGATAGATTTAATTTTGAAAAGATAATATGATAGTTTAAAAAAGATTTGAAAAGAATTTAAAAAGATAGATGAGTTTTTGAAAAAGATTTGAAAAGGAATTAAGAGATATATGGATTTTGAAAAGATTTTTTTGAGTTTGAAATTGAAAGATGAGAGTTTGTAACATGTTTATGCAAGAAATTGTGGATGAAATCATGAAAATTTAAAAAAATAGATTTGAAAAACAAAACTTCTTTCCCTCCATAATCCTAGCGTTAAACGCCCAACTGCTGCATGTTTTGGGCATTTAACGCCCCTCTGTTGCATGTTTTGGGCATTTAACGCCCCTTTGTAGCCTCTTTTGGGCGTTTAACGCCCAGCTGTTGCTTCTGGCTGGCGTTAAAGGCCAGCACGCTCAGTATATGCTTCTTTTGGGCGTTTAATGCCCAAATGTACCTTTTACTGGCATTTTCTTGCCAGTGAGCTCCTTTTCCTTGTTTTGTACTCTGTGAACTTATGTAATTGATTCTTTACCTTGAAAATTATTTATATTAAACTCGTATAATTATTATTTAAATAATAAATAAACTTTGCTAATGGCTGGGTTGCCTCCCAGCAAGCGCTTCTTTATTGTCTTTAGCTGGACCTTGCTGAGCTTTTAATCTAGCCTCAGCTTTTAGCATTCTTGCTCAACATTGCCTTCAAGATAATGCTTGATTCTCTGTCCATTAACAATGAACTTTTTATTAGAATCAATGTCTTGAAGCTCCACATAGCCATATGGTGACACACTTGTAATCACATATGGTCCCCTCCACCGGGATTTCAGTTTTCCAGGGAATAATCTGAGTCTAGAGTTGAATAGCAGAACCTTTTGTCCTGGTTCAAAGACTCTAAATGATAGCTTTCTGTCATGCCACATTTTTGCTTTCTCTTTGTAAAGCTTGGCATTTTCGAAAGCAGTGAGTCTGAATTCCTCTAGCTCATTCAGCTAGAGCAATCTTTTTTCTCCAGCTAATTTGGCATCAAAGTTTAGGAATCTGGTTGCCCAGTAGGCCTTATGCTCCAGTTCTACGGGCAGATGACAGGCCTTACCATACACAAGCTGGTATAGAGAGGTCCCTATAGGAGTCTTGAATGCTGTTCTATATGCCCATAGAGCGTCATCCAAGCTCCTTGCCCAATCCTTTCTACGGGTACTTACAGTCCGTTCCAGGATTCTTTTTAGTTCTCTATTAGAGACTTCAGCTTGCCCATTTGTCTGTGGATGATATGGAGTTGCCACCTTGTGGCTAATTCCATAGCGGACCATAGCAGAGTAAAGCTGTTTGTTGCAGAAGTGAGTGCCCCCATCACTGATTAGTGCTCTAGGGACACCAAACCTGCTGAAGATATGTTTCTGGAGGAACTTCAGCACTGTCTTAGTATCATTGGTGGGTGTTGCAATGGCCTCTACCCATTTGGATACATAGTCGACTGCCACCAGAATATAAGTGTTTGAGTATGATGGTGGGAAAGTCCCCATGAAGTCAATACCCCATACGTCAAACAACTCAATCTCTAAGATCCCTTGCTGAGGCATGGCGTAACTATGAGGTAGATTACCAGCTCTCTGGCAGCTGTCACAGTTACGCACAAACTCTCGGGAGTCTTTATAGAGAGTGGGCCAGTAGAAGCCACATTGGAGGACTTTTGTGGCTGTTCGCTCACCTCCGAAATGTCCTCCATACTGTGATCCATGACAATGCCAAAGGATCTTCTGTGCTTCTTCTCTAGGCACACACCTACGGATTATTCCATCTGCATATCTCTTAAGGAGATATGGTTCATCCCACAAGTAGTACTTTGCATCAGTAATTAAATTTTTTTTGTTGCCTGCTGTACTCCTTGGTTATGAATCTTGCAGCCTTATAGTTTGCAATGTCTACAAACCATGGTGTTTCATGAATGGCAAACAATTGCTCATCCGGAAAGGTTTCAGAGATCTCAATAGAGGGAAAGGACGCCCCTTCTACTGGTTTTATCCGGGACAGATGATCAGCCACTTGGTTCTCTGATAAACCCATATTTCATGAGTTCTTTTGTGTTTAATTTGAGTGATTTACACAATCCTTTACCTACTTATTCACATTAATTTCATGGTTTTACTTTTCCTTCCTTATTATGTGATGTAAATGAAAAACATGTTTCCTAAGCTTTAAAATTAATTAATTTAATTACCTTTATTTCCATTCGATGCCGTGATTAGTGTGTTGAGTAGTTTCAGATTTTCTAAGGCAGAATGACTTAAAAGATGGAAAAGGAAACATACTAAAATGAAAGGAGAAAGCAAAACGGAGCTTTAAGGAAACTGGTATCCACGCGATCGCATGGATGACGCGATCGCGTGCCAGAAGCAAAGATGCAGCGACGCGGCCGCATGACTGACACGACCGCGCGCCATAAGCAGAACGCATACGACGCGGACGCGTGACTGATGCGACCGCGTGGCAAGGAAAAGCTCCGAATGACGCGACCGCGTGACCCACGCGGACGCGTGACAGAGGTCACGTATCAGAATTTACAGAATACGCCCCCAGCAAATTCTGAAGCCCTTTTTGGCCCAGATCCAAGTACAGACAGCATAGACTAGAGGTTATAAAGTGTGGGAATGCACCCATTCAAAAGAGGAGCTCGCATATTTTATTTTTCAATGATTTAGATTTAGTTGAGAGGGAGATCTTCTCTCTCTCTCTCTCTCTCTTAGGATTTAGGATTTCTTCTTGTTTTAAGAGTGACTCTCAATCCAGGTTTTACGTTTCTTTGTTTTAGCTTCCTTTTACTTTTATTTATTCCAGCACTTGAATTAATCATTGAATCTATGAATTCTTTCATGTTGCAGACTGTTATTTGAATTAATGATATTTGAGGTATTTTCAGTTTATGATTGTTCTCTTTGATTTAAGTTACCATTGTTTCCCATCTAAGGACATTTTTATTATTCCAGCAATTTTACTTTTTCTCCTTTTGGTCCTGGTTAAGAATTCAGTAACTCAACAGTTATTAAACTCAACATAACTGATGATCGTTATCTTGCTAATTGAGCTGAACTTAAGTAATCCCAATCTTTTCTTAGGAAATAAATAGGATTCAAAGGTCAATTTAATTAATCCCTTGACTTTCCTTTGCCCTAGTAAAGGTTGACCAAGTGGAGTTTAGATTCAACTTTCATTATAGCTGGGAGAGATAACTATGTTGGACCTCCAACTTCTCTTACCTTGCCAAAAGTCTGCTTTACAGTATTTATTTATTTTAATTGCCATTTACTTTACTTGTCATTTAAATTACTTGCTTCTCATCTTCTAAACCCCGATTACAACCTTTATAGCCAATAATAAGAACATACTTCCTCGCAGTTCCTTCAGAAGATGACCCGAGGTTTGAATACTCGGTTAACAATTTTTAAAGGGGTTTGTTACTTGTGACACCCAAAACGTTTGTACGAAGGGATTTTTGTCGGTTTAGAGACTATATCTACAACGCAACTGTTTCTATGAATCTCTTTACTGGTAAAATTCCTAACGTCAAAATGGCGCCGTTGCCGGGGAACTGCTAACGTGTGCCTTATTATTGGTTATTGTAAATATTTTTCTTTTGCTTGTTTATTTATTTTTGTTTTTCCTTTTTATCTTTATTTGCTACTATGAACTCTCACCCCTCTTGCTTTGAGTTTGGTTCTAATATTGTTAAAGGAAATAGAAGTTACAACAGGAATGTGCATCAAGGTCAGACCAATCAAGGATGGATGGAACCAAGAGGATCTAATCAACCCTTTTGGCAGCAACACCCTCCGAGATATCCTGGACAGAGACCATTCTACAGTGCATACCCAGCTGAAAGACATGGTGGACAACCTTGTAACTACCAACAAGCCCCACCCCGTGCATATAAACCATCCTTTCAATATAACCTCGAACCACCACACTCACAAGCTTCTCTTCACCATTCGCCACCATATGATCCTTCCTTACCCCAATACCAATCCAATCACCACCACTTTCCTTTGTATCATGTCCAAGTCCAGCAACCCGAGAAGCAGAGGCTCGCCTAAGAGAAACAGTAAATAAATTTCAAACAACCATTCAACAACTGGAGCAAGCGATAATTCAATGGGTTTCTAGGCGCTCAACTACACAAGGATCACCCACAATTCCATGTGGACAGTCCAATGAAGAGCAGAGCATGAAGGAAATACCAGAAACTCCAGTGGACAAGACAGAGAATGAATTTGTACTAGAACAATTAGAAAAAGTTGTCATCGCTCAAGAAGAAGAGTTGGTTGAAGACCTAGGAGATGCTGAACTTCCATGGGAATCCAAAATTGAGGAAAACTCCGTCCAGGATGCTACAGTTGATGCTAAGGAGGATACCGTACAATCTCCAAGGCAAGACGTTTATGAGGAATCAGACGGAATAATCCAAGAAGCAATTTCCCTTGATGATGATAGTCACAAGTCTAGCTCTCTTGGTGATGAACTTGCATCCACAAGTGAATTCTCTGAGATCGAAGAATCTTCCCCAAGTGAATATGAAGATGATGCAGAGGTAGATTTCTCTCAACCTCCAATCTATGACTCAAGTGATGAGGAAGACACCAAAGACTTTGACCAGGACACAGATACAATTGAAGATCTTTGCAAAGAAGTGGAGGAATTCACAGAAGAGCACAAAGAAATGGAACTTGCAGAACCACCAAAAACACCTATCCCAAGGCCATTACCACCTAATACAAGCTTCAAGTGGGTACAATCCTTAACTTATAACTTTACTTATTCACTTGAATATGGTTTGCTTGAAACAGATGGCCAGCTTAGAGCTCTCTGCGGCTTTAAGAGTAAGAGGGAAATGGCTCGTACTCAGAGCTGGTGCACAAGGTTCACTAAGGTTCCACGCTTCACCTCGAAGTACACGGATTGGTATCATGCTCAATTGCATGGATCACGGAGAACGTTTGGTCACCACGGTGAGATTCTACTTTTTAAACCGCCCGGATGGAGACATGTAGATCAAGACGGAGGCGGATTTAAAAGCAAGGCTTGGAATCCTGGAGTTTATTCTGACATTTGTCATCCCGAGAGCCTAACAATATATTTGAAGCTGTTCGGAAGCTTTGCATGCCTAGTTTGGGACCCCGGAGGCTATTGGCATTCCAAACACTGGTGGAGATTTTTGGATGAATTTAAACATAAGCCGCCATAACAGGATACTCCTCCAATGTCCAACTTAAGGAATTTAACTAAAAGTGCTAGGTGGGAGACAACCCACCATGGTATGGTCGCTTCTTTTTCAATTTATTTCTTGTTAATTGCTTTCATTTTTCCTTTTTTCAATTTCAATTTATTAAACCTGGAATCATGCATCGCATTCATGTTAATCGTTGCATTCTGCATTTTTCATGCATATAAAAAAAAAAGGGGGGGTGCACGACGCGACCGCATGCCCCATGTGATCGCGTCATATTGCGAGAAACACCACCCACGCGACCACATGACCCACGCAGCCGCGTGATATATATATCGGCGTAAGGATCCAACGAACAGAAAGTTAGGCTGGAATCGTGCGGCCCTTGTGCGTTTCGCACAAATTGGCCCACGCGATCGCATGCCCCATGCGATCACGTCGCATGGATTGCACATCACCCCAAAAGAAGACAGAGAGTTGTGCTAAAACGGCGCTGGAGTCGTGCGTTTCGCATGAATTCCAGCGACGCGATCGCGCGACCCACGCGATCGCGTCACCCCTATTCCCCCCTTCTCATGCGATCGCGCGCCCTACGCAATCGCGTCACTCCCATTTTCACCCCAACCATGCGACCGCGTGCTCCACGCGGCCGCGTGGATTCGAAAATATAACCCCCCAGCCACGCGAACCCTATCAGTTGCGTAGCCCCCCACCCCCAACCCTCTTCTCCCTCTCTGCTTCTTCTTCCTCCAGCCACCACCCAGCACCACCCAGCCCCCACCGCACCACCACCCAGACGCCGCCGCCGTCCAGACACCGCCGCCGTACCACCCCCTCCCCCTCTTTCTTCTTCTTTCTTCTTCTCTTCTCCCCTCTCCGCCACTGCCCTCCGAACCACCACCCACCACCGCCGGCCTTCCAGCCGCGCCCCCCCTCCGCCACCCACCCGCAACCCCCCTCTCTCATTATCCTTCAAACCCTATCCCCATTCCCCCTCTTCCACCGCGCCGCCGTGCCCCGCCACCGCGCTGGACATCACCGCCGCCCCCACCCAGCCGTTTCTACCCCGTTCTGCTTCTTTCGCCTTCCAGGTTCCGCCACACGCACTCCCTTTTATCCGTTCATCGCTTTTCTGTATTTTTTCTGTTTTTGTTCATACTTAGGATAGATAGATATGCATGCTGTAGTGGATTTTTAGGTTGTTAGGTAGCTTAGGCTGTGGTTAGTGGATCTAGGTCTGTTTACTTGCACTGTTCTTGTTTCTGTTTTATCATAACTGCAATGCTGCTGTTCCTGTGACCTCGTTCATATGCTGTGATTTCTTGCATTTGCTACTTGTTACTCTGAATCTTCATGTTTCTATTAATTATAGATAACTGCAGCGAATCTTTAATTCATATGAACTGCTATGATTGCTGTTTATTTTCCGAGACGATCCAATTTTAGCCGGAATGCTGCCCAAAATTTTTGTAAATTGTTTTCATTCATGTTTTGGTTTGGCATTTCTGAACTCTGTTTTACTCTGCTTTACCCAAACCGTTTCATGAATGCTATGGCAGACTTTCTTATCCTCTTTGGTTTCCTGGTTCATAAACTGCATTTGTGATTCACTGATTCCAATTTTTGCTTTCTTTATTTCTATTCAAATCAGCATCACCCTGTTTTCCTTGTTCGATTATGAGTACTTCTATTCTTACCTGTGAATCCTTGTTATATGGAATTTTTCTCTATGCCACTTACTTTAACCCGCACTTTACTAACTCACTATTTTAATTTACTAATTTCTTTTTCAAATTCTAACCATACTAACCCTTTTGATCTCTTTTCTGATTATTTTCACTTTCCTCTAACTTTCTAACCATGGCATATTAATTATTTTTCCATTTAACATACATTCAATCACATTTCATATACTCATTTTCCTTATTTTATTTCTCCTTTGCCGCTTTGAGTTTCCTATGTTTAATTGCCTAGTTGCTTTCCTATTTTTATCCATATCCTGGTTTTCTGTTTTTCAGGATGTCCGCCTCACAAAGGAAAGGAAAAGGCAAGGATACTGGCAAGCGCAAGCGAGGAGATCCCTCCCAGTCCATCATTGCTCTAATGCACGATTCTTCATGTCGGGAGAAGAACTTCACACAGCAGGAAAAAGCTGACCAGCTGCTCCCTGCAAATGATCCAATAAAATTTGCAAACCGGTACTGTGAACTGAAGTACCCGGCTTTTGCAAACTCCAGAAATCTATACCTGGAGCGAACTCTGAAGATTCCAGAAGCACTCCAGCAGTACACCACTGAACAAATCAAGCAAAGAGGCTGGTTCTTTCTAGAAAGAGCACTAACAAAGATAAAAGCATCTTGGGTACGGGAATTCTACTGCAACTACTATCTCACTACCTTAGATGCAGTGAACCTGAGAGGAAAACAAATTCTGGTCACTGAGGAGGCCTTAGAGGACATTCTCCAGCTCCCAGCCAAGTCCGATCAGCCTGATGGTTATTCGAAGGCTGAGGAGGACATGCGCCAGATGCAGTTTGATTGGGATGCTGTGAAGGCACGGATAGCTCTCGACCCGACAGTTCCTTGGGAGATGGGTCAGGACACTACCATGCCTAGAGGGATCAAGAGAGCGTACTTAAATGATGAGGCTCGGTTATGGCACCAGATCTTGAGCAATTATGTGATGCCGAGTACTCACGAGATGGAGATCTCGGCTGCTATGATCACCCTCCTTTGGTATGTGCTGGAGGGTAAGGACCTTTATCTGCCACGTTTCATTCGGCACTATATGGCCAGGGTCCACGTCCGAGGCACCCTCCCTTTTCCATATCTAGTTACATAGCTTGGCCGTCGAGCTGACGTGCTATGGGAGGCTGCCGATGAGAGACCACCTGCGGCGGATTGCAGGAAGATCATTCCGCACAGCCGGAACTTCATAGCTTTGGGCCACAGACCACCACCCTTCACTACGACTGATGAGACAGCCCCACCGTCTGCTGGATCCTCTTCCTCCACTGCTGCACCACCTACCCCTGCTACCACCACTGCACCTCCACCTGCCACAGAGCCCGTCTATCATCTGGTGCACCGCTTGTTTCGACGACTTGACCAGATGGAGCGTCGCAACAAGCGGCGCTATGAGCACCTAAAGCTGATGATACGATCCGGTGACATCCCTTCCGAGCCCGACACACCATCCGAGGCATCTGAGGAGGAGGCGGATGCGCCCGAGGCAGAGACCTATCCCCAGAAAGAGGCAGCGCCGGCCGCACCACAGACAGCGGTCCCACATCAGATTGAGGCTGCGGATCTTGAGATCCCGATCTAGTCAGCCCCGCCTCTACAGCAGCCAGACTCCCAGCCCACCACCACTGAGACTCCAGCTACCATCCCTACCAGTGATGACACCCCTTCACACCCAGCTTGATTGAGCATCGGGGATGATGCTTCCTTTTAAGTGTGGGGAGGTCGCCATCTCTGGCGTTTATTTTGGTGAACCACTACATACTTTTTCTTTTATTTTGAATATTTTTCTGTATTTTTCTCTTTTTCTTTTACTGTTATTTTCTGAGTACTTATACATTGCTTTTATGTATTTTTACTCTATTTTCTGCATTTTGCATCTTTAGTTCATATTTTAGCCAGTTAGTTTATTTTAGTTATTTAGTTTAGTTTGCAATTCTAATTTATTAGTGGATTAATTATTATAGTTTACCCTTTTTAGCATAAGATAGTATAGTTTAAAATTGAAAAATATAAAAAGGAAGTAAGCTAGGAAATTGAACATATCAGATTTAAATCCATAAACCTTGTATATATAGCATTACATGACGTAGTTAAGCTGACAACATTTCATCAAGGAGGAACATTAAAACTTTAAAAGCTACCCTAAATAATTTTTTTTATGAGAATAATGGGAATTTTTAACTAAACCTGCATAACATATATGAATGATATATGATGCTTGAGTTAGAGAACACACAGCCTGTGAGTCTTGAGCTTAATTATATGGTTGCATTCAAACCATAATTTCATTTCTGTGTGTTTCACTTATTTTTATTCTGATGTTCTTTACTTTGCTTTAATCTATATGTCCAATTATAGAATATAGAATGTAGATACATACCAAGAGAATGATTGAGGCCATCATTTGAATTTAGCTCACTTACTCCAAATTAGCCTACCTTTTACATCACCCTTGTTAGCCCCCTTGAGCCTTTTAAAACCATTTTATTCTATTTAGCCACACTACTAGCCTTAAGCAGAAAAACAAAATAAAATCCCAAGTTGAATCCTTGGTTAGCTTAAGATAGAAAATTATAAATAGAGTAAAATGTGGGAAACCTTTTGGGAACATGGATGATAGAAACAAAAGGGTAGAGAAGTTAAAAAGAAATAAAATAAAATTTGGGAAGCATGCTCATGAAAAATCAAAGTGATTCAATGGCCATGTGCATATATATATATATATATATATATATATATATATATATATATATATATATTTCAGCATTTAATAAAAGGGGATACAAAAGAAATTTCCCAATGCAAAAATAAAAACAATGCACATGGGATAAAAATAAAAAAGTGAAACATGAGCATGTAACAATAAGTGGGATAATATGGGAAAATAGGTAAAGAAATTTTGTTCTGCTAAATATGTATGTTAGGTGAGATCTTAGTCTAATTAAGGATTCACTTATTAGCTCACTTTGACCCTATACATAAATCCTTACCTTTACCTTGGCCCCATTACAACCTTAATTAAAGACCTCATGACTTTTTGGTATGACTATATTCTATAATTGTTGATTGGTTAGATGAAGAACAAAGCTATAGAAAGCAAGAATAAAAAGAAGAATAGAGTGAATAAACCCAATAAACACTGAGTGACTAGAGAGTAAACACAAAATCCAATGAGGGTTCAATAACTCATCAACATATATCTGTGCTTAAATTTACTAATTGTTTTGCAAGTTTGTACAATGTTTTCTTTCCCATCTCATTGTTGCTAAGCTATGCTATTAGCATATACATGATTTGAGAATGTGAATTAACTTGACTACATGTAAGCTTTATATATGAGTGAATAAGTTAGAGTTGCATGATGCATCATTCATTTAGGTAGTTGCATTTAAATTAGGTTGCATTGCATGACATTCCATCACTTTAACCTTAATTATTTACCTTGGATTTAGCATGAGGACATGCTAGTGTTTAAGTGTGGGGAGGTTGATAAACCCATATTTCATGAGTTCTTTTGTGCTTAATTTGAGTGATTTACACAATCCTTCACCTACTTATTCACATTAATTGCATGGTTTTACTTTCCCTTCCTTATTATGTGATGTAAATGAAAAACATGTATCCTAAGCTTTAAAATTAATTAATTTAATTACCTTTATTTCCATTCGATGCCGTGATTAGTGTGTTGAGTAGTTTCAGATTTTCTAAGGCAGAATGACTTAAAGGATGGAAAAGGAAACATACTAAAATGAAAGGAGAAAGCAAAACGGAGCTTTAAGGAAACTGGTATCCATGCGATCGCATGGATGACGCGATCGCGTGCCAGAAGCGAAGATGCAGCGACGCGGCCGCAAGACTAACGCGACCGCGCGCCATAAGCAGAACGCATACGACGCGGACGCGTGACTGACGCGACCGCATGGCAAGGAAAAGCTCCAAATGACGCGACGCGGACGCGTGACAGAGGCCACGTATCAGAATTTACAGAATACGCCCCCAGCGAATTCTGAAGCCCTTTTTAGCCCAGATCCAAGTACAGACAGCATATACCAGAGGTTATAAAGTGTGGGAATGCACCCATTCAAAAGAGGAGCTCGCATATTTTATTTTTCAATGATTTAGATTTAGTTGAGAGGGAGATCTTCTCTCTCTCTCTCTCTCTTAGGATTTAGGATTTCTTCTTGTTTTAAGAGTGACTCTCAATCCAGGTTTTACATTTCTTTGTTTTAGCTTCCTTTTACTTTTATTTATTCCAGCACTTGAATTAATCATTGAATCTATGAATTCTTCCATGTTACAGACTGTTATTTGAATTAATGATATTTGAGGTATTTTCAGTTTATGATTGTTCTCTTTGATTTAAGTTCCCATTGCTTCCCATCTAAGGACATTTTTATTATTCCAGCAATTTTACTTTTTCTCCTTTTGGTCCTGGTTAAGAATTCAGTAACTCAAAAGTTATTAAACTCAACATAACTGATGATCGTTATCTTGCTAATTGAGCTAAACTTAAGTAATCCTAATCTTTTCTTAGGAAATAAATAGGATTCAAAGGTCAATTTAATTAATCCCTTGACTTTCCTTTGCCCTAGTAAAGGTTGACCAAGTGGAGTTTAGATTCAACTTTCATTATAGCTGGGAGAGATAACTACGTTGGACCTCCAACTTCTCTTACCTTGCCAAAAGTCTGCTTTACAGTATTTATTTATTTTAATTGCCATTTACTTTACTTGTCATTTAAATTACTTGCTTCTCATCTTCTAAACCCCGATTACAACCTTTATAGCCAATAATAAGAACATACTTCCTCGCAGTTCCTTGAGAAGACGACCCGAGGTTTGAATACTCGGTTAACAATTTTTAAAGGGGTTTGTTACTTGTGACACCCAAAACGTTTGTACGAAGGGATTTTTGTCGGTTTAGAGACTATATCTACAACGCAACTCTTTCTATGAATCTCTTTACTGGTAAAAATCCTAACGTCATTCTCTGTCCCTTTTCTGTCTCTTATTTCTATATCAAACTCTTGCAGAAGTAACACCCATCTTATGAGCCTGGGTTTTGAATCCTGCTTTGTGAGTAGATATTTAAGAGTAGCATGGTCAGTGTACACAATCACTTTTGATCCTACTAAGTATGATCTAAACTTGTCAATGGCATAAACCACTGCAAGCAATTCTTTTTCTGTGGTTGTGTAATTTTTCTGAGCATCATTTAAAATGCGGCTAGCATAATAAATGACATGCAGAAGCTTGTTATGCCTCTGTCCCAATACTGCACCAATGGCATGGTCACTGGCATCACACATTAGTTCGAATGGTAATGTCCAGTCTGGTGCAGAAATAACTGGTGCCGTGACCAGCTTAGCTTTCAGGGTTTCAAACACCTGCAGACACTCTGTGTCAAACACAAATGGTGTGTTAGCAGCTAGCAGATTGCTTAGAGGTTTTGCAATTTTTGAAAAATCCTTTATAAACCTCATATAGAATCCTGCATGCCCCAGAAAGCTTCTGATAGCCTTAACATTGGTGGGTGGTGGTAATTTTTCAATTACTTCCACTTTAGCTTGATCCACCTCTATTCCCTTGTTTGAAATTTTATGCCCAAGGACAATTCCTTCAGTCACCATAAAGTGACATTTTTCCAGTTTAAAACTAGGTTGGTCTCTTGGCATCTTTTCAGAACAAGTGTTAGATGGTTAAGGCAGGAGCTGAATGAGTCTCCAAATACTGAAAAGTTATCCATGAAGACTTCTAGAAATTTCTCTACCATGTTAGAGAAGATAGAGAGCATGCACCTCTGAAAGGTTGCAGGTGCATTGCACATACCAAAAGGCATCCTTCTGTAAGCAAACACTCTAGAAGGGCATGTAAATGCTGTTTTCTCTTGGTCCTGAGGATCTACTGCAATTTGGTTATAACCTGAATAGCCATCCAAAAAATAGTAGTATTCATGACCTGCTAGTCTTTCTAGCATCTGGTCTATGAATGGTAAAGGAAAGTGATCCTTCCTGGTGGCTGTATTGAGCCTTCTGTAATCAATACACATACGCCACCCTGTAACTGTTCTTGTAGGAACCAGTTCATTTTTTTCATTATGAACCACTGTCATGCCTCTCTTCTTGGGGACAACTTGGACAGGGCTCACCCAGGGGCTATCAGAAATGGGATAAATAATTCCAGCCTCCAGTAACTTGGTGACCTCTTTCTGCACTACCTCCTTCATGGCTGGATTTAGCCGCCTCTGTGGTTGAACCACTGGCTTAGCATCATCCTCCAATAGGATTTTGTGCATGCATCTTGCTGGGCTGATGCCCTTAAGATCACTTATGGACCACCCAAGGGCTGCCTTGTGTGTCCTTAGCACTTGAAGTAGTGCTTTCTCTTCCTGTGGATTTAAAGCAGAGCTTATGATCACCGGAAAAGTGTCACCTTCTCCCAGAAATGCGTATTTCAGGGATGATGGTAGTAGTTTGAGCTCGGGTTTAGGAGGTTTCTCCTCTTCCTGAGGAAATTTCAGAGGCTCTTTTATTTCCTCTTATTCCTCCAGATCAGGCTGGACATCTTTAAAGATATCTTCTAGCTCTGATTCGAGACTCTGAGCCATGTTGATCTCCTCTACCAGGTAGTCAATAATATCAACACGTATGCAGTCTTTTGATGTGTCTGGATGCTTCATTGCCTCAACGGCATTTAGCTTGAACTTGTCCTCATTGACTCTTAAGGTCACCTCCCCTTTTTGGACATCAATGAGGGTTCGTCCAGTTGCTAGGAAGGGTCTTCCTAGAATGAGAGTTGCACTTTTGTGCTCCTCCATTTCCAGCACTACAAAGTCAATGGGAAAGGCAAATGGCCCAACCTTGACAATCATGTCCTTAATTATGCCCGATGGATATTTTATGGTGCCATCAGCAAGTTGAAGACATATCCAGGTTGGTTTGACTTCTTCAGCCAAGCCGAGCTTTCTGATAGTAGATGCAGGGATTAGATTGATACATGTCCCAAGGTCGCATAGGGCTGTCTTGGTACAAGTACCCTCTAATGTGCATGGTATCATGAAGCTTCCGGGATCCTTAAGCTTCTCTGGTAAGCTTGTTAGGATGACTGCACTGCACTCTTCAGTGAAAAAACTTTTTCTGTTTCTCTCCAATCCTTCTTATGACTTAAGATCTCTTGCATGAACTTATCATAAGAGGGTATTTGCTCAAGTGCCTCTGCAAATGGAATCTTTATTTCAAGAGTCCCGAGATAGTCTACAAAGCGAGCAAATTGTTTATCTTGTTCCACTTGGCGGAGTTTCTGAGGATAAGGTATTTTGGCTTTATAATCTTCAACCTTAGTTGCTGCAGGTTTATTTCCTACAGAGGCAGGTTGAGAGGCCTTCGTGAGGGAGTTAGTATCAGCACTTGCAGGTGTCTGATCCCTCACTGGCGTTTGGATGCCGGAGCTGGACATGGATTGGGCGTTTAACGCCAAGTTCCTACCCTTTTCTGGCGTTTGAACGCCAGAACTGGACGTGGATTTGGAATTTAACGCCAGTTTTTCACCTGTTTCTGGCGTTTGATCGCCAGACCTATTCCTCTCCAGGCTCTTACTATCCTCAGAGGGATTTTGGGTAGCAGGTTGCTCATTCTCTGTCAGCTGTTCTTTTCTTGGCTTTCTGCTGCTTTGAGTTGGAGTATTTAACGTTTTTCCACTTCTTAATTGAACTGCTTGGCACTCCTCTGTTATCTATTTTGATAACTGCTATTTTGTCTGATTCAATTGTAATTCCATGTCCTTGTTAGCAATTCTGGTCTCTTGTAGCATCTCCTTAAATTCTGCTAACTGCCTTGTTATAGAAAATAGTTGCTGATTAAGTTCAGCAACTTGTTTCTGAGGACTAAAGTCAGTTGACACTTCCTTAGTTTCTTCTTTCATGGAGGACTCATTACTTATGTACAGATGCTGATTTCTAGCAACTATATCAATAAGCTTCTGAGCCTCTTCAACAGTTTTTCTCATGTGTATAGATCCACCAGCTGAGTGGTCTAGAGATATCTAAGCTTTTCCTGTAAGCCCATAGTAGAAGATGTCTAATTGCACCCACTCTGAAAATATTTCAGAGGGGCATTTCCTTAGCATCCCTCTGTGCCTCTCCCAGGCATTATAAACGGATTCATCATCCTCTTGTTTAAAGCCTTGGATGTCCAGTCTTAGCTGTGTCATCCTTTTTGGAGGGAAATATTGATTCAGGAATTTGTCTGATAATTGTTTCCATGTTCTTATGCTTGTTGTAGGTTGGTTATTTAACCACCTCTTAGCTTGATCTTTTACAGCAAACAGAAACAGTAACAGCCTGTATACATCCTGATCTACCTCTTTGTCATGCACTATGTCAGCAATTTGCAAGAACTGCGCCAGAAACTCAGTAGGTTCTTCCTATGGAAGACCGGAATACTGGCAATTTTGCTGCACCATGACAATGAGCTGAGGGTTTAGCTCAAAACTGCTTGCTTTGATGGGAGGTATACAGATGCTACTCCCATATGCAACAGTAATGGGGTTAGCATATGACCCCAGAGTCCTTTTGGACTGTTCATTTCCACTTTGGCCCATGGTGGAGAAAAGGAAATTGATATGAATTGTAAATAAAATATATTTTTATCTTTATTTTATAAAAAAAATGAATGAATAAAATAAAATAAAATAAAATAAAGTAATTAAAAATTAAAATATAGATTTCGAAAAGTAACAGAAAAAGGAAAAATAAATTTGAAAACGAAAATAATTACTTAATTAAGAAGATTTGAAAAATTTTGGATATGATTTTTGAAAAAGATTTTGAATTTTGAAATTTCAAAACTAAGATAAGATAGAATAGAAAGTTTTAAAATAAAAAATCTGAATTTTTAAAGGAAAATTCGAAAATTAATAAAAATAAAGAGAAAAGATATTTTTGAATTTAATGAAGAAAGAGAAAAATAGTAAAAATGACACCAAACTTAAATTTTTAGATCAAAACAAAGGAAACAAACAAAAAAACTTTGAATATCATAATGAACGCTAAGAACAATTTTTGAAAAAATTTTTAAGAAAATAGAAATACAAAGGACACCAAACTTAAAAGTTGAAACTAAACTCTAACAGAAAAACTCAATTATTAGTTTATAAAAAAATTTTTCGGAAAATTTGAAAAAGAAAAATAAGGATTTAAAAATTTTTGACCAAAAAACAATAATAGAAGACTCTAAACCAAAAGAAAATTTTTTCCTAATCTAAGCAACAAAATAAACCGTCAGTTGTCCAAACTCGAACAATCCCCGCAACGGCGCCAAAAACTTGGTGCACGAATTGTAAATAACACTTTTCACAACTCGTACCACTAACCAGCAAGTGCACTGGGTCGTCCAAGTAATACCTTACGTGAGTAAGGGTCGATCCCACGGAGATTGTTGGCTTGAAGTAAGCTATGGTTATTTTGTAATTCTTAGTCAGGAAATTAATAATAAAAATGATTGGGTTTATGAAGAGTAAATAACATAAATTAAATAATACTTGTTTTGCAGTAATGGAGAACAGATTAAGGTTTTGGAGATGCTCTGTCTTCCGAATCTCTGCTTTCCTACTGTCTTCTTCTTCATGCACGCAAATCTCCTTCCATTGCAAGCTGTATGTTGGTGGATCACCGTTGTCAATGGCTACCATCCATCCTCTCAGTGAAAATGGTCCAAATGTGCTGTCACTGCACGGCTAATCATCTGTCGGTTCTCACTCATGTTGGAATAGAATTCGTTGATTCTTTTGCGTCTGTCACTACGCCCAACACTCGCGAGTTTGAAGCTCGTCACAATCATTCCTTCTCAGATCCTACTCGGAATACCACAGACAAGGTTTAGAATTTCCGGATCTCAGGAATGGCCGCCAATAATTCTAGCCTATACCACGAAGACTCTGATCATGAACCAGGAGGCTAAGAGATACACACTCAAGCTAGTGCAGATAGAACTAGGGGTGGCAAACGGGCCTAAACCCGCCGGGCCGGCCTGCGTAACCCGCCAAAAAAGGCGAGCTGGGCTGGAAAATTAGGACCACCAAATAGCAAAAGCCTTCCTAACCCGCACCGCTTAAATCGCGGGCTTTGGCGGGACGGGGCGGGCTTCCCCGCCGGGCTTAGTATTTTTTTATCAAGGGGTATTTTTACAATTTTTTTGCCAAAACCCAACTTTCCCCAACCCAACTTACAAGAGAATGAAGATAAAAATTGAGTGTTTTGGATTATGTTTATTTTATTTTTGAGACTATTTATAATTATGTTTTGGATTATGTTTATTTTGCTTTGGGAACAATATTTATAATTATGTTTTGGAAGAAAACTTGGTTTATAATTATGTTTATTAGATATTTATAATTACAAAGACTTTAATATTTGTGAATATAAAAATTATAACTTGTTTATACTATTAGAAATTATAATAGTTAAAAGTAAAAAATAGAAGAGATTTTTTTATGCTTTTATATATATTATTTAATAGTTAAAAGTAAAAAAAAAAAGATATTTGGCGGGCTTAGCCCGCCGTTAGGCGGGGCGGGCTGGGATTTTGGGACCGCCTCACTAGGCGGGGCGGGGCGGGCTTCTGGTGGGGCGGAGCGGGCTTCCCCGCTTGCCACTCCTAGATAGAACGGAGGTGGTTATCAGGCACGCATTCATATGTGAGAATGATGATGAGTGTCACGGATCATCACATTCATCAGGGTGAAATGCAAGTGAATATCTTAAAATAGAAACAAGCGTGATTGAATGAAAAACAGTAATGATTGCATTAATTCATCAAAATACAGCAGAGCTCCTCACCCCCAATCATGGGGTTTAGAGACTCATGCTGTCAGAAATACAATATGAAGTATAAAAAAAATGTCATGAGGTCCATAGTTAGTCTCTAAAAGTAGTATTTGTACTAAACTAGCAGCTAGGGTTTACAGAAAATGAGTAAACTAAGATGGATAGTGTAGAAATCTACTTCTGGGGCCCACTTAGTGTGTGTTTGGGCTGAGCATTGAGCTTCACACATGTAGAGGCTTCTTTTGGAGTTAAATGCCAAGTTGCAGCTTGTTTGTGGCGTTTAACTCTAGTTTGTAACTTGTTTCTGGCGTTTAACTTCAGAATAGGGTAGGAAGTTGGCGTTCAACGCCAGTTTGCGTCGTCAAAACTCGAACAAAGTATGGATTATTATCTATTGCTGGAAAGCCCTGGATGTCTACTTTCCAACTCAATTGAGAGCGAGCCAATTGGGTTTCTGTAGCTCGAGAAAATCCATTTCGCGTGAAGCAGGGTCAGAATCCAACAGCATCTGCAGTCCTTTTTCAGCCTCTGAATCAGATTAAAGCTCAGATCCCTCAATTTCAGCCAGAAAATTCCTGAAATCACAGAAAAACACACAAACTCATAGTAAAGTCCAAAAATGTGATTTTTGCATAAAAACTAATAAAACTATACTAAAAAGTAGCTAAATCCTACTAAAACTATAATGAAAATACCCTCAAAAAGCGTATAAAATATCCGCTCATCAGATATCTAACTGATATATGTGGCATAAACGTTCATGAGCATGTATTTAGGACTTAAAGCACTAGACTTGCGATATTGAGACTGATCAACTTGATATCACTTGTTTGGTGTGTATAGGGACCAGATGTCTACTCGCGGACGCGAACGCAGGCGAGGTAGAGGCAGAATAGGCAATGCTATGCCTGAAGCGTCAGGAAATACTCCTAACCCTATAGACTTCATGGCTGCATTAGGCAATATGGCAGTAGCTATGCAAGCGACAGCTGAAGCCCTGGGAAATTAAATTAATAATGGGAACAATGGCAATAATGGTGATAATGGTCCAATGTCGCTCTCTTCCTTCTTGAAGGTTCACCCTCCAACTTTCAGAGGGACCTCAAATCCTACCGATGCTGATAACTAGATACAGGCCATTGAGTGAGCATTACAGGCTCAACAGGTTCCTGATGAACAGTGGGTTGAGTTTGGAACCTACCAGTTGCATGGTGAAGCTCAGCACTGGTGGCAGGGCATGAGGCGCATTCTGTAGCCTGATGGGGTTGTGATCTCTTGGGAGTTGTTCTGGGAGGAATTTTTTAAGAAATATTTCCCCACCTCAGTTAGAAATGCCAAAGAGCTCGAACTGCTTCAACTTAAACAGGTCCAGATGACTATTACTGAGTACACCAGTAAGTTTGAAGAATTGTGCCGCTTCTCACGCATCTGTCAGGAAGCTCCTGAGGACTTTGCTGAGTGGAAGTGTATAAAGTATGAAGGAGGCCTTAGGAGTGACATTCAAAGCTTTGTGGCACCTATGGAGATTCGGGTGTTCTCTAAGCTGGTGAATAAGAGAAGGGTGGCTGAGGATTGTGTCAGAAAGGCTGCAGCAAAAAAAGGGGGTATGAGGATGCCATTCCAAAGGACCACAGGGAGAAATTTTGCACCCAGGGGCAAACAGTTTAAGCGTGGCGGCTTTGTCCCTCAAAACAATCAAAGGCAAGGCAACTCCAGGAGGCCTAATACCAGTGCTAATCAGGGAAGGAGACAGGGGAAGCAGCCACAATCGGATATGAGTTGCCACAGATGTGGGAAGTATCATTCAGGGCCATGCAGGTTTGGGACCGGAGTCTATTACTCCTGTGGGCAGCCGAGACACTTGCCTAATAGTTGCCCAGAGAAGAAGAGGTATGAGACAGGCAGAGTGCAGCAACCAGGAAGAGTATACACTACTTCTTCAGTAGGCGCTGAGGGGTCAGAGACATTGATCAGAGGTAACTGTGAGATGGCGGGTAAAACTTTGACTGCTTTGTTTGATTCTGGAGCTTCACACTCTTTTATTGCATTTGAGAAGGCTGATGAGTTAGGATTGAAAATAGTAGTACTGGGGTATGATTTAAAGGTGTATAATGCCACCCACGAGGCTATGGTGACTAGGTTAGGGTGCCCCCAAGTTCTTTTTCGAATACAACAGCGTGATTTCGTGCATAACTTAATTTGTTTGCCGATGACTGGTCTTGATCTCAATCTGGGATTGGACTGGTTATCCAATAACCATGTTCTGCTGGATTGCTCTGCGAAAACAGTGTATTTTATGCCTGAAGGCACAGAAGGGCCGGTTGTGGTGAATAACTACTACCTGAATTCCATGACGATGAACTGTTCTGGGGCCGAATGTCAAGGAATATTGTTGTTAGCTGCGGGTGTTTCGGGCGATGATCAGAACTTGGAACAAATCCCGGTTGTGTGTGAGTTTCCAGAGGTGTTCCCTGATGATATTGATGAATTTCTACCAAAATGAGAGGTTGAGTTTGCTATTGATTTGGTACCTGGGGCCGGACCAATCTCGAGTGCTCCTTATAGGATGTCGCCTCTAGAAATTGCCGAATTGAAGTCTCAACTGGAAGATCTATTAGGTAAGAATTTTATCCGACCAAGTGTATCTCTGTGGGGTACGCCAGTATTACTGGTGAAGAAGAAAGATGGAAGTATGCACTTATGTGTTGACTATAGGCAGCTGAATAAGGTTACTGTGAAGAATAAATACCCGTTTCCAAGGATTGGTGACCTAATGGATCAGTTACAGGGAGCCGGTGTGTTCTCTAAGATTGATCTACGATCCGGATACCAGATAAGGGTCAGAGATGAGGATATTCCTAAAACTGCCTTCAGAACGCGCTATGGCCACTATGAATATACCGTGATGTCCTTCAGACTAACTAATGCTCCAGCGATATTCATAGATTACATGAACAGAATTTTCCATCCATATCTGGATAAGTTTGTTGTTGTGTTTATTGATGATATTCTTATCTATTCTAAGACAGAGGATGAGCATGCAGAACACTTGCGAACAGTGCTACAAATTCTGAAGGATAGGAAGTTGTATGCCAAGCTATCCAAGTGTGAGTTTTGGAATTCTGGGGTGAAATTTCTTGGTCATGTAGTGGGTAAGCAAGGAATAGCAGTGGATCCTGCTAAGGTTGAGGTGGTGATGAATTGGGAGCGGCCAACTTCAGTGACAGAAATCAAGAGTTTCTTAGGCTTGGCAGGTTATTATCGGAGGTTCATTAAAGGGTTTTCGCAGCTCGCTTTGCCTTTGACCAAGCTGACCAGGAAGGATGTTCCTTTTGTATGGACTCCTGAGTGCGAGGAGAGTTTCCTTGCCTTAAAGCAGAGATTGACTACCGCCCTTGTATTAGTGTTGCCCGAGCCGAGAGAACCATTCAAGGTATACTGTGATGTGTCCTTGAAGGGTTTAGGATGCGTGTTAATGCATCATCACAAGGTTGTAGCTTATGCCTCACGTCAGTTAAGGCCACATGAAAGAAACTATCCAAATCACGATTTGGAGCTTGCAGCCATTGTCTTTGCTTTGAAAATTTGGATGCATTATCTCTATGGTGTGAAATTTCAAGTCTTCTCGGACCATAAGAGTCTGAAGTACCTGTTTGAGCAAAAAGAATTGAATATGCGTCAGAGGAGGTGGATGAAACTCCTGAAGGATTATGACTTCGAGCTAAACTACCATCCGGAAAAGGCGAATGTGGTAGCAGATGCCTTGAGTAGGAAATCCCTATGTGCTGCTTGGATGATGTTAAGAGAGGAAGAATTGTTGAGAGCCTTCCAATGATTGAAACTGGGAATCAGAGAAGAGTTTGGAACTTTGTGCCTAAGTCAATTACAGATTTCAAGCGACTTTAAGGCTAAACTAGTAAAGGCTCATCAGAATGACCAAGAACTGTATAAGATTTTGTCGGCGATTGAGAAAGGCAAGCAATGGAGAGTGTCAGAAGATAAAGATGGGTTGTGGAGGTTCAAGGGCCGGATAATTGTGCCAGATGTCGGGGATTTACGACAGAGCATATTGGAGGAAGCTCACAAAAGCGGGTTCTCCATTCATCCTGGAAGCACCAAGGTGTACCAAGATCTAAAGACAATGTTCTGGTGGCTAGGAATGAAAAATGATGTGGCGTTACATGTTTCCAAATGCCTAACTTGTCAGAAAGTTAAGATTGAACACCAAAGACCAGCAGGAACCCTTCAACCTTTGGAGATTCCACAGTGAAAATGGGAGAGTATTGCTATGGATTTTGTATTGGGCTTACCAAGGACTCAGATAGGTTGTGATGCTATTTGGGTGGTTATAGACCGACTGACCAAGTCAGCTCATTTTCTGCCTATTCAAATAAGTTGTACTATGGAGGAGTTGGCACGCTTATACATAAAGGAGATTGTGAGGTTACATGGCATACCTTTCACCGTTGTATCGGATAGAGATCCTCGCTTCACATCACGATTATGGGGTGCTTTTCAGCGAGCTTTTGGTACTCAATTGAGCCTAAGTACTGCCTATCATCCTCAAACGGATGGCCAATCAGAAAGAACAATCCAAACCTTGGAAGATATGTTAAGAGCTTGTGTTTTGGACCAACCGGCGAGCTGGGATCGATATATGCCTCTGGTGGAATTTGCTTATAACAATAGCTATCATGTGAGTATTGGAATGGCTCCATATGAGACTTTGTATGGAAGAAAATGCCAGTCTCTGTTATGTTGGTATGAAGCAGGAGAAAAGAGCTTGATAGGACCTGCTATGATAAGTGAAACCACTGAGTAAATAAAGAAAATCCAGAGTCGAATGCTTGAAGCTCAAAGCCGTCAGAAGAGCTATGCTGACTGAAGATGGAAGCCTTTAGAATTTGAGGAAGGAGAACACGTCTTCCTGAAGGTTACTCCGACCACTGGAATAGGGAGGTCCATCAAAACCAAGAAGTTAAATCCCCGTTACATTGGGCCGTTTGAAATCCTGAAGAGAATTGGACCAGTGGCGTATAGGATCGCATTACCACCACATCTTTCGAACTTGCATGACGTGTTCCACGTATCGCAGCTTTGTAAATACACTTTTGATCCTAGTCATGTCCTAGAACCGGAATCAGTCCAAGTGAGAGAAGATCTGACGCTTCTAGTAACTCCGGTTAGGATTGATGATAACAGCATCAAGCGTCTACGCAGAAAGGAGGTTTCTTTGGTCAAAGTAGCTTGGAGTCGGGCTGGTATTGAAGAACATACCTGGGAGCTTGAGTCAGAGATGTGGAAGGACTACCCACACCTCTTTTCAGGTAACTCACTCTGAATTTTGAGGACAAAATTCCTAATTAGGTGGGTAGGATGTAAACCCGGCTAAAATCGATAAATAATTAGTTAATAAATTTAATTTTAATTAGGAAAGCTAAAAATACAAAACTAATATCAAAATAGGGTAGAGCTCGTCAAAACGATAATTTTGATACCAATTTCGAAAATTTGGCCCAAATCAGACCGGAAGGGGCCGAACCGGAGCCCAAACCGGGCCCGTGGGTCTAACCGGACCCATAACATAAAAGAAGCATCAGCTTCTTCTCCCTCACTTCACACCAACAAAACAAAACAGATTTGGGGAAGAAGGAGAATCCCCAAACCCTAATCACAACTTTGATCCACCATAACTCTTCCGTCCGGGCTCCGATCGCCGCACCATTCGTGGCCACGCGCCCAGCGCGTCGAGATCTACCTTTCTAGTGGATCAATTTTACTAGTAAGCCTCATTTTTTATTCAGAATCTCTACTCCTCTTTCTTTGGTGAAATTGAAATCCTATAGTGAAATCTTGCCCCATTTTTGTGTTTTAGGTTCAAGTTAGCATCCGGGGCTTAATAGGCTCGAGCTATTAAGTATATGGGCACGGTAAGGACACCCTAACTCTAGCTCAATCTTGCATTTATAATAGAAAAACTGAATTTGGAACATGTATATGAATTAGGTGTAGATTAAGTGGATATATATGCATTGGCATTGAATTGGGAGTATTTGAAGGCTTATTGGTGATCAAAGCTTGGTGTGTGGCTGGTTCATTTGCACTAAGAGGGGCTGCGTTTTGCTTGGGAGGCTGCCTTGGGTTGCAATAAAGTGATCGGCCAAGGTATGGTTTAGGTTTCGTGCGTTTAACATTTAAGGTGTTGTGAAAACGTAGGTTAGAAAGCCATAGGTTAAGTTGAAAAGGTTAAATGTATTAAATGGTTGGCTTGTGATGATGTTGGATAAATATATGATTGAGTTTAAATTAGAATTTATGAGTTAGAATTTATGAGCTTGTTGATGTTATGGTATGTATGCTCTTGGATTTATTTATGATGGGTTGTATTGATGTTGGTATATATTAATGGATTATGGTTGGTGTTTGTTAATAAAGAGTTGTTATATGAGTTGATGGATTAATATATGTAGGGTTGATAAATCTGCCAATGGAATAATGTATGTGAAAGGTTGATAAATGTATTAATGGAATAATATATGTGAAGGGTTGCTCATATATATATATATATATATATATATATATATATATATATAAGGCAAATTTGTGGTTATGGCTCATTGGATTGGTTAAAGGTAACTTGAAGTGGTTGTTGATGAGTTGGGATTGGATATGTTAGCAATATGCAGGTTTTATAGGTAAGGATTTATGAATGTGGTGAAAATGAGGTTTGGAAGTGTTTTGGTCATGGTTCTGAAAACCGGACTGGCCGGTTCAACCGGAAAAACTGGGAACCGGTCACCTAGCCGGTCCGGGTAACGTAAAAAACCGACTGGCAAAAAACCGGTTAAAAAACCGATCGAACCAACGGTTAACCGGTGAACCGGAAGAACCGTTCGGTTTTTTAGCGATTTTTGGTTTGAAAACTAATATGCTAAACGACGTCGTTTTGGCTTAAAAAAAAAAAAAAAAAAAAAAAAAAAGGAGAAAACGCGTAAATGGAAGGAAGCCCTAATAGCAATCAGTTTCCACTTTCCACTCTCCAGAGCTCGAAATCACCAGCACCCAGCCAAGCTCGAAATCACCCAAGCTCGAAATCACCAGCACCCAGCCACCCACAGCCATCAGTGAAGCCCACCGCCATCGCCATCGCCACCGTATCCCGCAGCCAGCCATCCACAGCAGCGACGACGTTGACCACCGCAACCACCACCGCGTCCTGCTTCTCGCTGAGCCCGCCTCCTCTGTCGTCCTCGCCGAGCGTCGCCTTCTGAGGTTTTGTGTTTGATTTTGTTTGCGATTTTGCCTTCATTAGTGAATTTGTTTTTGATTGCTTCATGATTTTTGTTTGCTGCTTCTGATTTTTGTTTGCTGCTTCATGAATTTGATTTTCTTTGATTTTTTTTATTTATTTGCTGAAGTTATTTGTTCATCAGTGAATTGGGTCTTGATTGCTTCATGATTTTTGTTTGCTGCTTCTGATTTTTGTTTGCTGCTTCATGAGTTTGATTTTCTTTGAATGTTTTTTATTTATTTGCTGAGGTTATTTGTTCATCAGTGAATTGGGTTATTTGATGCTATAAATATCATATAAATGCTAATTCTGTATGATTCACAATTATATTATAATTATTGCTAATTTTAGGATTAATGAGTTGTGCACTTGTGCTCTCGAATTTATTGAAATAGGTTGAACATACAAAATGAATGAGGGGTTCTGTAATGAGTTGCAGGTATTGGTGGCTCTTCAAGCGGCGCTGACCGTTATTGGTAACTTCACAATGTGCATTGCTGCTTACAGGATATACAAATCGTCCAGCGAAGGCTCCAAGAATTTTTGAATGAAAAAGTATGTGTATATATACTTTGAATGGATGTCCTACTCTTCTCTTGTGTTGATTCTGATTGCTAAACTATATCTTCCATGAACATGCTGATCATTTACCAAAATATGTTGTTAGACAACTATAGAATAGTCCCATAGGCAAAGGCATAGGGTTCACATGATTACTTGAACTCTTTTCATTACATTGAAAAATAAAGCTTTTCAAAGCTACAAGTTTGTTCAGTTTAAGAATCAAAACACAGTACCTTATTACTTGTGAAAGTATTTTAGTAAAGATTTTGCCAAGGTATTAGTTAAGAATTGTAAATAGAAAATACTCAATAATAATCATTACATTTGAAAATTTCAACATATATTTTACATCTCTAAGATCAGCTTTGTGTGTGTTTAGATAAACTACAACTTACTAGGGTAGTGGCTGGGGTAAGCTTTTGTAGAACTCATTCGAAATAAACTTTATTGGAGAAATGTAAAGCATGTGTTATATATTGAAGCAAATGGCATTTGCATGCAGCCTTCCACGAGATCAAGTAAGCAGAGAAGTCCCCTCCAAAATGGTTTGAAGATGTGGTCCATTTCTTTCATAATTCACATGTCATTTTTCTTTTCAAGTAAAGAAAAGCCATCCCATCTTGTCTACCCTCTAAAAAAATCCATGCCACCCCATAAAGATAATGAAAGCATTCATAATGGCTCATCAGTCACAAGTCAAAGTGTCAAACTTTGATCATCCACATGGACCTAAACTTTGATGTTTGAAGTTGTTTGTGAACCTCTAATATTAAGTAATGAATAAATTATTATGTGAAATTTTAAATTTTGTTAAGTTAGAAATTATTGAATTTATATATTTAAAATTATTTTTAAGTTTTTTAATAATTTTATTTAATATTTAATTAAACCGGTTGAACCCCGATTGAACCCCGGTCGAACCAGTGAACCATTGAACCAGTGACCTCACCGGTTTATTGACCAGTCCGGTTCTCGCAACCTTGGTTTTGGTAAAAAGTGGTTTTTGGTGAACTTCGAGAGTCCATAATTTGCTCTTCAAATTTTGAATTGAGTTGTGATTTGCTGCAAATGAAAGATGATTTTATGAGCTTTTGATTGATATCAATTTTCTGAAAAATGAAATTTTGTAGAGAAAGTTATGGACGTTGGAAGTTTGGTATATAAATTTGTGTTACAGGGTATTTAAAACAGGTCTGAAGCAGCTTTCTAGAATTTTGGAAAAACGCCCATCCACACGTACGCATGGCCTATGCGTACGCATACGCATGACTCACGCGTGCCCGTTGCCTACGCGTACCCGTGGCTGCTGCCTACTGCAAAAAAAAAAAAAAAAAAAAAAAAAAAAAAAAAAAAAACTGGATTTGACTGTTTTAAACCAATTTTCCACTTCTAAACCTCCATTTTCTCCCCTTTAAGACTTAAAGGATGGTACTAGGTCCAGTAGATAAATGAAGCTAGGAAAATAAGATAACTTGAGGGTGAAGTAAGAGGTAAATGATGGCTTTTATGAAGAAAATAAGAATGTTAAAGAAGTTTAACGCTAAGGCTTGATAATTGATGATGTATTGATAATGAAATTGAAATGGCTTATGAATAATGATATATGAGATATGAGTTTCCCTGGGTAAAACCCGTGGCTCACCACCACGTGTTCCAGGTTGAACCTCGACACTCTGTTGACCCTACGTCATAAGGGTGACTGGGCACGTATAAATTCCCGGGTATGGATAGCCCCCATTGAGTGATTACTTGATGTTGAATGTGAAATCTATGCATAGGCTCTTGGGGATGCGCGACGGGGGACAGTCTAAGATTTTCGGACTTGTCGGGTTAGCTGGATAACCGACAGATGAGCCTCATCAGCCATAGGACAGGCATGCATCATATGCATTTGTTTATTTTGATTGTTATGCATTTCTTGGGTTTGCCTACTTGATATATATACCACCTGCTACCTGTTATACTTGCTACTTGCACTATCTGCTCATTACTTGTGCGTGAACTTGTTTGGTTGTTTGTCTCTGCTGCATTGTGGATGATGGAGGGATGGAGGAAAAGGTGAAACGGTTAGGTGTTATATTAGGTCTGAAATTGAGTAAGTTAGGCAGATTTAGATTACCTACCCCTGTTTATGGCTTCTGTTTAGTAATTAAGCTGGATAATTGAATAACGGAGTTCTAGGATTGCCTATGGCATTCTCAAGACCTTATTTATTATACGCATGGCACTTTTACCATGATGAGAATCTCTGGTTCTCATTCCATACTGTTTTGTTATTTTTCAGATGCAGGTCGAGAGGCTCCTCGCTAGGCGTCTAGATCCTTGAAGCGAAGTAGTTCCTGGGTGTATTATGGGTTTCTGTTTATATATATGTATATATGTGTTTAGCTTGCTCTCCAAGTAACTTGTGTATGCTACTCCTCATAGAGGTTGAGGGAGAGATAAGAGTTTATTTTGGTATTTTGATGTATTTTGGGATACTTATGTACGTATATATATATATATATATATATATATATATATATATATATATATATATATATATATATATATATATATATATCCTCCGGCCAGCCTTAGCTTCGCAGGCTGAGTCAGGAGCTAGTTATGCTGTGTTCTTGGCTTTCCTTTTCTCTTGGTTTGTCTTTATCAATACCTTTTAGGTTCTTTAGCATGCAAGTAATCTTTTCTCTTGAGCGTTACGCTTTTCATTTTGCGATTCTTGTCTACCCGTTTGTTCAAGGCTCCTAGTATATTGTCTTTTCCACTATTACCTATATATATTTTACTGTATAGAGGTTTGTAACACCACACTACCTCTGTTCTACGACTTAAGCATAAAACTCTGTATAGTAAGGTATTACAGTAAGCTACTTAACCAATACACAATGTCTGTAACCAACAACTGTAAATATCAATAATCTACCTAAAAATACACAATTTTTATCTAAAATTACAATAAACTTACGCCAAAACAACATAATCACGGGCAACTTCCAATGGTTTACTAATACTATTATCAGTATTAGTATCACCCAGCCGAATAAAATATATACAGGTATCTCAATTAAAAAATAAATACTATAAAACACACAAAAAAATACTCACAAATACATAGAGAATCATGGAAAATAAGGTTTCAATTTATCTTTTCACAAACAAAAGATTTGCAATTTTTTTCCTAATACATCACAGTTACAAAAAAGTAAATTAATATTTATTTGAAACAAAATCAATGAACACATGAAAAACACATCACCTTCACCATTAGAGACAGCACTACCACCACGACGATTTAGACCAAAGCAAATGACAGAGACATGAGAGAAAGTAGGACGGCCAAAAGGGAGATTCTCTGAGAAGATGAGCAAGGTTGTAGGTGGTGCAGTAGATCTCTTCGTCCACGAGACAGCTCAATCACAACCAAAAACAAAAGCACCAAAATATATACATTAGCATAACAACACTATACATGATGAACAGTGGCAAGCTAATAACATTGACCTTCATCTGCTTTTTCTTATCTTATCATTATTCAAAGTCTCAATCCACCAATCAACATAATAAGGGATACAAAATATTTTACTGATATAAAATAATAAATAATAAAAAATATACTAACAAAAATTCAGAGGAAGTAAATTTTGAAAAGTATTCAAAATCATAATTGAGAGGCAATCTCATTTATCACATAGGAACAAAATCTATAAAGGAAACTTTCATGCTTCAGGCAAGAATAAAACAGATGATACATCAAGTTACCTTCATAAAATACAATTGTCCCTCTGAGTCGCATATATGAGAACACATGTTAAATAGCCTTGGAGATGATTTTACACTATCTGTATCATAATGAGAGAACTTTCCAGCTAGGTAGAGTCTAGCTCGGAGAAGTCTTGTATCAGAAAATTTTCGTACATTCTCCATCAAAGCAAAGACATATACAGTGGCCAATTTTTTCCATCTACAAACTGTTGGGTAGCAGGTATATTGATCAACAGAATTCAAATATTTCATGTTAGGTCTAATTGGATGAACAGGAAGCATATCAACAACAATGTTTTCTGGTTTCTTGAAAAATCAATGCAAAGTAAATATCTGACTACGATTAAAGGAACATACATTTGTTTCCCTTCAATTAACAGGCAACCAAAATCTATTTAAAAATCACTTCCAATAACTCTATCAGCCTATACTCTATATATCCACAATATGATCAATAATTAGTAGCGAACTTTATGCAAAATTCTATAATAATGAAGATTGGGAGAAAAGCAATGCTTCCACTTGGAAACACTGCAGCAACAAGACTCATATATCAATGCAACATCCAAGCAAAAAACAGTATAGTAGAAACAGTGTACTATAGTACCTTCTCTTTGAAGAGCAATAAAAGATCATTCTGTGATACCGATTCTCCCTCGTTCTGGCTAGTGTGGAATTTTTTTCAATTTCTGAGATTTTCATAATACAAAAAAATCAGGGGTATAAAACATAGTGATATAAAATAGTGATTATAAAAAATAGTGATTCAAAATAAAATCCCTCTTTCAAATAAACTTTTAGTTCAATAAGCTCAACACTATCACACTGATCATAGCCAATATCAAATCAAACTACACTAAGAAGAAATGATAATCACACCAAGAAAAAAATAACACAACAAAAACCCCTTCACAAACTTAAAAATCAGACGAACTATAAAACAAATCACAATCACAGAAAGCCACAAACATTGGGAAAAAAGGGAAACGATTTTCATTTCGTATTTTATGAACAAAAAAGGAAAAAAACAGAGTGATTGAGGCATTATATCAAATCTAACACAATATCATACCTTCGAGGCAAATTTCGATCCACTCTGAAGACTGATCAAATCAGAAACCCTCGCTGGACCGGTCGTACAGCTCCATTGCGCGGACACACGAAAACTGGAGCTGATGGAATAGAAAATGAAAAGGTTCTTCCGATGAAATCTGTTGCTAGATCTCATCACGACAATCGATCGTTCCTCCTCAGCTAGAAAATCAAAAGGTTCTTCTGATGAAATCCGTTGTAGGATCTCATCACGAAAATCGATCGTTCCTCCTCAGCGCCTCTCTACAACTCCACAGATTTCCATCATAATCCCTGGAGAGCATTTCATGATTCACATTACAGGAGATGCGTTAAAATTCCAAAAAAAAAAAAGGGGGAATCAAAATGAGGGTTTCCTAAAGGAAGAGAAAGAAAGGAATAGGGTAAAAACGAAAGAAAGAGAAGAAGAAAGAAAGCAAGCGAACGATGGCAAAGGTGGCAAAAGTGATACGAAAGAAGAGAAATTAAAGAGAGAAAGAATCTCAATTTGAGGAAGTTGGAGGAGATGAATAGGGTTTTAACGAGAGAGAGACAAAAAGAGAACAAAGAGACAACATAAACGAAGAAAGAAAAGACAAGGAAGATGAACTAAGAAGTGGGACCCTTAAAATGACATTTTTGAAAAAAAAAAAAAGAAAATTCAAAAAAACTACAAAATACCACTTTGGATAAGAATTCTCTTCTATACCATTGTTATATAGATATTAAAATCAGTCACCAAAATTAATTATTAATATAAAATATTAAAATATAAATATATATTAAAAATAAATTAAATTATATATGTATTTATATTAAGATATATTAGTGATTGATTTTAGTAACTAATTTTAATATACAAATAATATTTTTTTATTAGATTTTTAAGTTTGTTCACGTGTACAAAAGTTTTCAAAATAAAAATAGTTACTAAATCAAATGAAATGAAATTGGTCTTATTAGTGCTGCTACTGAAGACAAATCAGGTTTATATAAGTAAGAGTAAAAGGATGTGGTCGGTGTATATGTCTATTACTTTTTGGAGGTGCATACGTAATTGTAACTTGAAAGTTGAAACAACTTGGATGAAAGGAAAAAAAGTAATAATAATATAGCTTTTTTTGTCTAAAAAAATTCCTTTTAAATATTAAATAAATAAAACATTTTGATTTTCTTTAAACATGTTGGAGTTTTAAAAACAAAATAAATTTATTTAGTAATTAAGAGAATGTTTAAGAAGATCCATTAGAAGGATGAGTAATTTCTAAGGATTTAATTTTTATACAAATTTAATTAAGGTAGATATATTACTAAAGTGATGACATGTGCAACGAAGAATAAAAGCGTATTAAATTTGTATTGACAATAAAAATAGCATATATATATATATATATATATATCCAGAAATTTGGTAGAAAAAGGATTGAAAATTAAAATATTATATAATTAAATATAATATTATATATTCATTAATATATAATCATAATTAATATTTTTTTATTAAAAAATATTAATAAGTATTTGTTATATAAAAAATTTATTTTAGTTTTTATAATTTTTTTTATTTTAGATTCAATAAAATATAAAAATTATTTATTTTTTATTAGCATACTTTGTTGAGTATTTTTGTGATAATAAATTATATTTTTATTTTTCATATCATAAAAAAATATACTATTAAATAATATAAATAAGTTGTTCTAATAATTTTGTTATATGCATTTAAAATATATTCATGAATAAAATATCTAAAATATAATTGTTTTAATGAATTTATTTAATATGTATGTTATTAATATAAGGGGTAAGTACGATTTTGGTCCCTAAAGTTTAGTGCCAGAATCGAATTCGTCCCTCTTCTAATTTTGGGTTTAAAATCGTCCTTAACGTTTTTTTCGTATTAAAATCGTCCTTTTTAATAAAATTTTTTGTTTTATTCCTAAACTACCCCTATTCCTATTTTAATAATAAAAATTATAAAATTAAAAAAAAAAAGAAAACGCATAAAAACGCGTTGAGGGGGTGGGAGAAGAAAAGGGTATACGAAGGGGGAGGGGAGGGGGACGGCGCCGGGGAGCCTCCGTCGTTGCCGCCGCCTCCTCCAGAACTTTGATGATGATGACGATGAAGGGGGAAAGGACGCGGGGGTGGGGGAAGGGGAGAGGGGGAGGGGGAAGGGGAAGGGGAAAGGGGGGAGGGTGACCGCCGCCGCCTCGCGAGCCTCGCCCGCCTCGCGAGCCTCGCCCGCCTCGCCGCCTTCGCGCCTCGCGCGCGTCGCCGCCTCTGCCTCCTCCTCCTCTCATCTTCGCCGCGTTCGTGAACCGCCGCCGTGCCCTCGCGCCTCGCCCTCCTCGCCGCATCTGCTCCTCCTAGCCCTTGCCGCCGTGACCTCCTCCTCTTCTGCTCCTCCTCCTCTGTTGAATCTTTGATTTGTTGAATCATTGTTGGTTTTGAGTTGTTGATTTTCATTGATCTCTGTTTGTTATTTGTTGTTGTGTTGGTAGTGGTGGTGGTGGTGGTTGTGTTGGGGGAAGGGGAGGACGCGGTGTGGTGGTGGTGGGGGAGAAAGGGGAGGCGGGGTAGGGTTGGAGGTGGGGGGAAGGGGTGACTGGGAGTGGGGGGAAGGGGTGACTGGTGGGGGTGGAGGTGTGGGGAAAGGGGACGCGGGGTGGTGGTGGGGGTGGGGGGAAGGGGACGCAGGATGATGGTGGGGGTGGGGGAAGGGGAGACGGGGTGGGGGTGGGGGTGGAGGGAGAGGGGAAAGGGGAGGGCATTTTTGTCAAAAAAAAAATAAAAAGGACGATTTTAATACGAAAAAAACGTTAAGGACGATTTTAAACCCAAAATTAGAAGAGGGACGAATTCGATTCTGGTTTAGGGACCAAAATCGTACTTACCCCTTAATATAATATCATGAGAAAAATAAATAAATTTTAAAATAATTTACTTTCATTATGTACTATAATATATAAATATTTTTTTAGTTATTATAAATATTAAAGTATTTTATATGATAATAGGTGAAAAATTAAGAGAAGAAATATTTAAAAAAATAAAAAAATTTAAATGTTTAAAGAATTGAAAATTTATTTAATCAAAAAGTGATTGGTAATAATATTTTTTTTCAATTTAAGAATTATTACTTATTTTTTAGTTTTATAATTTAATTATTTATCTAAAATAATTATTTACTTTATTTTTCAAATAAAATTATATAATATATAATAACTCTATATCTTTATAATTGTTAACTTTGTTCAAAAAAGTTGGAGGGGACAAATATCCGTCCCTATATATATATGAATTAAGAATAACGGTTAAGAGCTTTTCTTCATTTTTTTAATATTCAAATGAGTAAAAGTTTAACTATATACGTTATTTTAAAAATATTTTAAAAAATTTAAATTTTTTTAATTTAAAAAATAATTAAGAAGATATATTAGGATTTCCAAGATTTTTCATAAATTAAATAGTCAAGCAAGTATTAAGATCTCCTACACTAACTAATCATCAATGACTAAATGATTATATCAAAAATTAATAAAGGAAGAAGTGTTAAAATGCTCTGCATCACTACAAGGAAAATATTGAGTATCGTCAGATTTATTATTATAGAATAATGACAGATTTACTATTGGATTTACTAGTGATAACCATGTCGAATTCATTTACCGGCAGATTCTATTTTTCGACGATAAATCTGCCAATAACTTTTGGAGGAAAAATAAATTAAATTGGCACGTCCTTTATCATCGGATTTAATCTGACGATAACTCAATTTAGTAAAACGATACATTTTGGTGACCCGCAATAATTTACCATCGGAAGGTGGTGTAAATTCAAATCACAAACCCCTTCTCCCTCATTTGAACCTTCATTACCACCACCATCATCCCTCTCTCTCTTGCGTTCCAGCCGCCGCTGCCGAGACCACTGTTATCGCCATCCCCTCTCTGTCACCATCAACCGCCGCCGCCGACGCCTCCTTCTTCTCCTTCTTCCACTCCTTCTCAGTGCCGCCGCGGTCCTTTCTTCCTTTTCCTTTCGCCCTTCTTAGCCCAGAGCCTGCAGCTCCCTGCTCCGACGGCTCACGATCACTACCTCTAGCGCCAACAACAACCCGGTGCCGTCGCCTTCTTCTATCCTTCTTTGTTGCTTTCTGCACGCTACATTCAAAGTTCTTTTTTTGGAATTTTTTTTCAAATCCTGTTAGTTTTAGTTCATTAGATTGGTTTAATTAGTTTAGTTAGTTTAATTTTCTATTTTAGTAGATTTTGGTGGTTAGGATAGTTTAGTTTAGATTTATAGGTTCTGAATTATTGTTGAAAGTGTCTGGAACTATTCTGAGTTTGCTGATTCAATTAATGGAGAAATTGTTGCTGAGTTTATTTAGTTAATTGTTTGATTGTGTTCATTCATTGTGTTAAATATTATTTTGTTATTTTTCTCTTTTAAATTAACTAGACTGCTGTCTAATGAATTACGATCAACACTGCTGACTTTTTTTGTGTCATTGATGTTGAATTTTGTGAATTGATGTTGTACAGATTACTTGTTAATGCTAAGTTATGTTGTTTATGACTTTTGATACCAAATATTTGTAAATATGTCTCAAAATACTTTTTATTGAAAAGTTTGGTCAATTTCTTAAAATTATTGCTTCTTCTCCTCTTGTTTTGACTATTTGCATTGATGGAATTTGATTTGTTTTTTCATTGACTGATGTTTTTGAATTTTAAATGTTTGAGATTTCTTAACTAATATTGCAAGTTTGATATACTTTACTGTATGGAATTTGATTTGTTTAATTTTAGTTTAATTTAGTTTAGGTTTGATTAGAATTTCAATTTTAATTTTCAATCAGTTTCAAAGATAGTTTAGTTTAGTTTTCTAATCTTAGTGGATTTAGGTTGATTAAGTTAGGTTAGATTCAATACACATTAGGTTTTGAATTGTTGAAATGTTTGGAATTGTCTAATTGTGTTAATTGCTGCGTTAATGACTGTTTTGCTGAAAAATCATTGTTGAGATTGTTTGATAATTTGATATTTACAAACATATCAACAGGTAGAGGTATTATGAATTAGGCTGCTGGTCATGGTCGTAGCCGTGGTCGAGGTAGAGGAAGGGTTTCTTCCGGTAGCCCTAGGACTTCTGGCTCCTCTCCCTCTACTCTGACCACCCCGGTGACGCCACAGGTTGCAAGTTTAGCGGATCATCCGTTCTTCATGGTCCCTAATTTCAACTATGTGCCTTTGCCTACGGTGACGACGTCGCTTACTACTGCTTAGCAGCCTGCATCCACATCGACGCCGCCTCCAGCGACAGATGCCATGGCCTCGGAGTCCAGCCACGGCAGTGAGCCAGTAGCAAATGCCCCACCATCATCTCCCATTGTACGGTTGAATATTTGGCCAGATGACGGCACGAGATAAGTATCAAGTTGAGTCTCATATATTTTCTGTTTATGGTTATCGCTGAAATTGTCTAAAAATTTATTCTAGTTTAGCGGATTTAGGTTTGAATGCTGGTTAGTGTTTTTAAGTTTCAATGATTATGGTTAATTTTGTTACTGAAAGATCCTGATAATTGATTTCTGTCTAGTGGATTTAGGTTGATTTGGTTGCCTATTTAGTGTTTCATGTTTAAATGATTATGGTTGTTGCTGGAAGTTCCTAAAAATAGATTCTTTTTTTAGTGGATTTAAGTTGATTTGGTTGGCTGGCAAGGCTTTAAGTTTCAATGATTATGATTAACTTTACTGATAAAAGTTCCTGCTAATTGATTCCTGTCTAGTGAATTTAGGTTGATTCTTGTTTGTGGGTTGTTAGGTTTGTGCCGAACAATAACGCGTGTACTCAGGAGATGACCAATGTCATCAAGTTGATGTACGACCATCCTTGGCCCAGCTACACGAAGATTCCGCTGAGACCAGGGAGCGATGGTTTCAGAAATGGGCGGTAATTATTTTTTTTTTTTTATGTACAAACCTTTTTAGCTAGAATATCTTCTATCTTGTTTAAATAATTTTAAAGTTTCTTTGTTGCAGCTGCACTTTAGGTGAGATGCTGAGTACAACCTTACCATCAGGAAGATATTCGACAATAGAATGAGTTGGCGGCTCCAGCAGATGCTGGATGATGTTCGTCAGGGGCGGGACCACTGGAGGCAGTGGCTTCGACCGGACATAAAGAAGGCTTTGTTTGTTCATTGGGAGATCGATGAGGGATTCCGACATCGGCGTCCCACCAATAGAACTAACAGAGCCTCGGTCAGGTCATCCAGGTATACTGGCAGCTCAATGACCTTCATGAAGATGGTCATGCTGATCTGTAAAGTGACTTTAATTTTGTTAATAACGTAGTTATATTCTTTTGCATATCAATACTCGGCATCCTAATCATATTGTTTCAATGCAACATGTGCAACCAAAGTCGCTGGATCGCGAAGCGACGTTAGCGGAGACATTCAAGTACACCCACACGCTGAAGAAGAAAAAAGAGACATTTGCTTATCAGTGGTCTCAACCATTATGTGAGTAAACATACATTTAATTATCTTCTGCTATAAAATTATTAGAGATTAACTGTATATCTGTCGGCGTACTAATCACAATAACTTGTGTTAATTACACATGAGTCCTATACACATATATTAGAGGCCACGACTCAACAATTTCAGCAAGGTGGGGAGGACGCCGCCGCTTGGAGCTGCAGTCATCGATCCCGATGCGGTTTGGCGTGAGACCGCCTCAGTGCCGTACAAGAACCGCGTATATAGGATGGGGTCGTTCTTCGCTAGTAGCCTCCGCACATTCATATTGAGGCCGTCATCAGGCTCCACCACTAGTCGAGCCGTCGAGCCCGAGGAATGAGGTTGCAGGTGCAGGAGCTCCAACGCAACCTTCAACAACCGGCTCAGGAGCTTAATGATTATTGGGAGAAGTATTAGAAGATCCTCAACCTCGTGACATCTACGGATGAGCTCAGGTTGGAGTGGAGGGAGTCGCTGGAGCGGATGTAGCGTATGAAGGCTCAGATATAGGTGTACCAGGCCTAGATGCACGCCGCTGGCATCGACGTTGCTGGTGGCAGCACGGCATACGAACATTACCGCCTTCTGCGCTGCCGACTCAGGACCACGGGACCGACGACGACGACGACTACCTAGATCTGTAGTTATTAGTTTTTCGTTTTATTGTTTCATTGTATTTATTGATACACTTGACTTTTAATTTATTTGAACATTGTATTATTTATTTTAAATAAAAATTTTTCATTATTTATGAATGAACCACTAATTGTGTGAAAAAATTTAAATTTAAAGTTAAAATTGACTATTTATTTCAAATTTAAAAAAAATTGACATTATAGTCAGAATCACCATAGGAATAATCCGACGGTAATAGTCCGTGAAATAACATTTTTGGTACCAACAATACCGTCGGAAGAATCCACCAGTAATTAATTGCTTTTCCGAGCAGATAATCTATTGCAACATCCGAAAAAATTCTGACGGTAAATATTTACCAATGAGATTTATACCGTTTGTTTGTTTTTTACGGTAATTAAATTATCGTCAGATTTTATTCGTTTTTTTTTTTTTATGGTAAATCCAACGGTACTCAACATTTTTCTTGTTAGGCATACATGCAACAATAAATAAGAAAACAAATTACCATCAATCACAAACTATCTATATTCATTAATTTTAATTTACATAGCTCAAATTTGGTAAATGTAAACTAGCCTTTCATTATCCAGTCCAAAAATAAAAAATAAAACTAGCCCTTCATTATAGATAAAGCTAACTTCCACATCTACAAAGTTATCCACCAAGCCAACAAATGCTTTGCTATAACTTAAAATAAATAAATAAATGAATAAAAAAAAGAACAACACCAAATATACAACACATGTTATTTCTATCTACTTATATTATATAAAGGGTAGCATGAATATTTGACAACAAAATAGAGAGAAATAATGGTTTAATTATTCTGTTAGTCTCTATAGTTTCACCAAATTTTTAATTAGGTCCTTATACCTTTTTTCCTTTCAATTGAGTTTCTACACTGTTTTAATTTTGTAATTATGTCCTTCCTAGTGTAAAAAATATTAGAGTTAACTGAATATTTCTTCACAAAGTGAAGGTATTTATAATTAAAAACTTAATTATATCTTGGAATACATGTATTTTGGTAAAAATATTATGTTAATTTTAACATTTTTAACATAAAAATGACGTAATTACAAAATTAAAAGCAGTGTAGAGATCCAATTGAAAGGTAAAAATGTATAGGAACCTAACTAAAAATTTAGTAAAACTATAGGGACCAATAGAGTAATTAAACCTAAAATAATCCAATATGGGGAGTGGTGTGACTAACAAAGCTTTTCAAGAATTGTCCAAACCAACTTGACAACAATTTCTCCATGCCTCTCCTCAAAAGCCACCAATGCAAGTAATCAATTTAGCCAAGAATGATATATAATACTAACACATGGGCATGGTAAGTAGATCATCATATTCATTCATTCTTGTTATGGGATTCCTCTGATTGGTTGGTTGCAGATGCATCTACAGCCTCAGACAACTCTGATCCCTCAGGATCAACATCTATGAAGATGAAGTGGAAAGAGTTAGTGTTATAAACAAGAAGCAAAATTATATGTTGTATAATGGACAATATAAACTACATGTTTGGATATAAAGCAATGCAAAGAAAGAAGTATAGCATACCGAAGAGTGACTTGATGGATGGCTTCTTTGATCTGGAACTTTTCTTCTTCAATTCAGCTATAAGAAAGCCAAAAGCAAAATTAACTGAGAGGAACAATATTTATTACTTCACGGGTTCATTTTTAGTTGTTATGATTATTTTTGTGTTACATCCTTTGAATTTTTACAATTGGATACAAAGTTGTATGCATACATGACAATGATAGGTAATATTATCTAATGATATATGAAAGGAGAAAAAAGTGATAGATCAAATTTTGAACATAAGAGGAGAAAAAAGAAATGTACCCATTCCAGGAACTTGATAGTCATTGACGATTTCAAAGTTCTTGTATGTATATCCCACAAAATTCATGTCCTTAGATGAAAGCATCTGTGACATAATATTATTAATTATTGCACATTTATAAGCAATATCAGTATATCACAATTGTGAAGAGAACTTAGTAAAGATAATTCTCATTAATAAATAAACATATAAGGTTACCTTTCTCCATGGACCAGATCTTGATGCTGATTTCAGAACATGGTTATCTGACTGTTGATGCCAAATAGTAAAATGAGGAAATATATCAAAGATGAAATGACCTTGGATATGTAGCTACATAAAATATACATGAAACTAAAAGACTCAAATACCTCTTCAAACTTTTCAAAATTTTGAGTATCTAACTCATCATTGACTTCAGGAATAAATGCAGCTTCCATTTGATACAACTTGTCCCAAACAACACCATTAAAAAATGGATGAGCCTATAGAAGGAAAACATGAAAACGGTGACCTCTATATTCAAATTTCTATATAATAAATCTCAGAATATAGAAAAGGACACACCATACAACACCTTTATTTCATCTGCGCCATTTGATCCTAGCCTCTGAGGGACGTTACACAAAAGCTTACTAATAAGATCTTTAGCCTCTGGAGATAGTCTTGCTTCTTCTGGAAATTTCAAGTGAGATTTCCAGTTTACTATCTGCATAAAATAGTAAACTATGGTTAAACCTATGAACTCCTATGTTTACAATCAACTAATGGATCCATGTTTAAAAAAATTAGAGCAAATCGAAATAATATTCGAAAATATACAATCAGTAAAAATTTTGATAATAAATATTACCTTCCTACATGTTGACATTGGATCATCAGAATAAAAAGGTGGATATCCCACCAACATTTCATACATAATGGCTCCAAGTGACCACCTGGGAATTTGATAACAATCATCATATCAGGATAAAATGTGCAACTTAGAAGTATTTAACTTACAAGTATTTTCTATAAATGAACGAAAATCATTACGCTTGCAAAGTATTTTAATGAAAAGGCAGCACGTTATTTTGGAGTTTGTGAAATTAATAGCCTTCAGATTACTAGGTAGCAATCTTACTATTGTTCTAAGGCTCACTTTCTTAATACTTAAATTAAAGACACAAGGGAAAAAAAGAAGTAACAAAGTATTCACCTAGGACTGATGAAGCAAAAGAAAACTAAAACCAATTTTAATGGAAATTCACATTATTAAACTCACCAATCACATTCCATCCCATAACCCTTTTTCAATAAGACTTCTGGAGCAATATAATCAGGTGTACCAACAGTAGAATAGGCCTGTATAGGGATAAAGGCACAAAAAGTATTTCATGTTTTCGTCAGATGGAAAAGAAAATACCATAGTTAGAATTATAATTTGCACCAGAAAAGTACTTCTAAACTAAAAAGTTCACTAGAAACTGATTGCTAGATTTAAGTGGAAAAAGATGATAAAAAGAATTTTAATACTTCAACCACCCATAATCTTTATCCAACTACTACCAAATATTCATGGCTCCTTCTCTTGCATTATAAAGGCAAAATGTATAACAGTGCTCAATTGTACACACTGTCATACTAAACGACAAAGAAACACACAATACTAATGAACTTACAAGAGTCCTTCTGTTTTGCTGCCAGTGTTCCAACTGTTCTTGTTGTGTGCGTTTTGGAGTTGTGCCATCATTTTGTGCAGATCCCTGAAGATTTTGACCTACAGAAAGATCTGCTTCTTCAAGTGTACTACAGTCTAATGGTTTACAAAGTCCAAAATCTGACAGCCTCACATGTCCGAATCTATCGAGCAATAAATTATCAGGCTTAATGTCCCTGCAACATAAAGTTTTGAAAATTTATATTGATCAAGTTTGTTTTGGTTTCAAACAACTACTAAAAAACTATGGTTACAAATGTAAGCAAATCCCCTTTTTGCGTACATCAAACAACTTTTATTCATGGATTATACTCAAAACTATATGGAATGCAATCATTAAATGACTTATCTCTACCAATGAATTTCATAATTAATCTATTTTTTTATACTACTTTTCATTCAACTCTAAGCCTACATAGAATAGTTTTATTTAGCATAACAGAGTATACTATGCTAATATCAAGTAAATGGACAGTTCTGTAGATACCTATGTATGTAATTGTGTTTATGTATAGACTCAATAGCCAGAACGGTTTCTCCTATATAAAAACGGGTTTCATCTTCAGTCAAGATGTCCTTTCTCATAAGTAGAGTCATCATATCCCCACCAGGTAGGTACTCCATAATAAGATACAGATGATCCTCATCTTGAAAAGAACAATAAAGTTTGACTATGCAATTGCTGTCAACCTCGGCAAGGAGATTTCTCTCAGCTCTAACATGTTCTACCTACAAAGATTGAGATACATTATGGAAAAATAATGACAACTTCGAATGCATAAAAGCTATTCTTTTGTAGAAGAAAATATCTGAAAACCTGGCCTCTACGAAGCATCTCTGCTTTCTTTAATTTTTTCATTGCATATACATGACCTGTTGTCTTTTCTCTACATACTCTAACCTGCAACATTTTCAAACTTCAGAAGAAATCATAATTGTTGGAGGGCAGGGGCATGTATATAATATGAATAGGAAGAAGATGGGATAGTTGAGCATGTCAATTACTTATAATAAGCTCATAGATACCTCTCCAAATGCACCTTTGCCAATCATGGTCAATAACTCGAAATCATCAACTCCCATCTTATGCCTCTGAAGGCGCATATATTCAGTTTCTTTTTTCTCTAGAAATTTAAGTAGGTTGTTTTGATCCTCCTCAGACACATCAGCATCAGCTAACTTCTTTTCCAAGATGGTTCGACTGTCACCAATGAAGTATTAGAAAATTTTAAAAAAGTTTCCAATGCAACTAGGATAATGAAAATCAACATCATGTACATATAATAATAATTTCTACATTCTTTAGCCAAGCAAGGAGGGAAATAGTAATTATCACCAAGGTGATATTGGATTGTACCTCAAAGGAAAATTACAATATAAACTCCTAACAGTAACTCAAAAATCCATTGATACTTGATTCTAATTATATCACTACCTTTGCCTAATAAATGCCAAAACTTTAGTAAGTTAACAACAAAAGTCACAGCAACCATTTAGGAGTATTCAAGCTTAAGAGCTAATTAGTACCTAGAAGCTAGAACTCACTAAATTCTAACTACTTTGGTTCCTACTAGAGTCATTGAGGTACTAGTTTTAAAATTCTTAGGAATTAAAATCTTCCAACTTTCCACAATCCTTATAGAACAAAGAGTCTCACATCCAAACACACATGATATTAATTAAAACATGGATAAGATTGAAAAAAAAAGCATATATATATAAATATATACCGCTCCTTCCTTTCCTGAAGGCTCTTCATTTGCTCTTTGTAATGATTCTCAATATACTGTTTAGCTGCTGCAACCTTCTGCTTTGTGACATTTGAAAGAGCTGCTTCATCCATGGGAGCACCATTATTATCCTCTTCTCCATCACCTTCTTTCCTTCTGCTAGCGCTCTTCCCTTTCTCTCGTGGCTGAAATTTGTGAAGCCAACTTCTTGCAGAATCCATTGCTTCTTTCTATTTGTTTTCCACAACCTCCAACAGCGCCTCAATTGCAATCAACAAGAATTCATCGTTTTCAACCAAAATTGCAATCAATCTACAAAATACGAGCACAGATCATGCAAATGATTTTCTGTATTGAACATTGTATCAATCATCAATTCATATATAAACAATGAGGGATATTTACATGTTCTACGTCAAAATCGTGGTTTCAGAGCATATGAGAAGCCAAAAACCGCAAAAGAGAATTGGATTGAAAGAAAAAGATGATTTATATGAATATGAATGAGGGAAGAAATAATGCGTTTGATTTTTGTAGGAATAAGCAGAGAATTCGGAATGCCATGTAATTAATAGTTGGGAGTGAAGGGAAGAACGAAGGAGATACAACTCCAAATTTATATATGTTTTCCAACCCCTTATTTTTCTCTCTCTTTTTTTTATTAATTAATTAATTAATTAAATTGAAAATTAAAGGGGACATTTTATAATTTTAGTATAGCATATGACTCTGAGAAATTCTTATAATTTATCATATACATTCTTGATTTCTTATATGTTCTGCCTTGTGTTCTCTAATATGAGTTTTCCCTCCATTATGTGGTTTCTTTTGACTTTGTCAATTTTGTCGTATTAAATTCACTAGGAAAAAGAGATATCATGTCTAAATATCTCATATATTATAACATGAATTTAATTAACGATTTCACTGCACATTTAAATATTTTTATCAATTAAATATTTTTATTAATTAAATTTAATCAAGTTGATCAAATTTAATAAAAAACCTCACACAATAAATTTATGAATCACGCATTTTCTTTTTTTTTTTATGTATTTTTCATCATCGTGACATTATCATTCTTTTGTTAAGAAGATAAAATAAAAAAAATTATGAGAATATAAAACAAGGAGGAGAAGATGAACAAAAAAAGAAAAAGAAAATGATGACGGTAAAAAAAAGAGAAAGATGAATTTTGAATTATGCAAAATTTATTAAAAAATAACACTGAAAATTTTTTACCATTATGCAAGAAGTTTCTTAATTTTGACACCAAAATTTCTTAACCGTGACATAAGTTCTTATTAAAAGGATGAAACAAAAAATATGAGAATGCAAAAAAAAATGATAATGATAATTATGACGAAGAAAAAAAAAAGAGGAAGGAGAATTTTGAATTTGGCAGAATTTATTAGAAAAAATAACACCAAATTTTTTTTACTGTGATATAAAAAATTTTAATTTTGATATCGAAATTTTTTAACTGTATCATTTGTAGTTAAAGGGTAAAGTATATTTTTTGTCTTTGAAGTTTGACAAAAATTTTAAAAATACCCCTAAGTTTTATTGTGTTTCAATTTTATCTTATAAGTTTTCGATTTGCATCAAATATACCCCTGACGGCTAATTTTTCAAAAAAAATAAAACCAATTCAACAACAATTTCATAAGAACAACCTTCAACACAAGCAAATCAAGCATAATTTTTATGCATTATTGTTAGATTGGTCTTAAATTTTTTGAAAATTTAGCCATCGAGGGTATATTTGATGCAAAATGAAAACTTAGGGATATTTTTAAAATTTTTCCAAACTTCAAGGACAAAAAGTATACTTTACCCGTAACTAAATAATGTACTTTTCTTATCATTGAACTAGTTGAGTGCTATTGAATCCATATATAAGAGGTTTAACCGTTTCATCCATCTTTTTGTTCTAAAATATATTTAAATGTATTTGGTTGGTTGAGTGAGTTAAATTTTGGACTTGTGATTCTTTAAAGATTTCTTGTGTCATTTACCAAAAATTCATGTGTTATTTCTAATTAAATAATGGATTTTGTTATCATTGAATTGATTGTGTGGTACTAGACATATATAAGAAATTTAGTCATTTGTAATAATTTGATGTGTCTTTTGAATTTAAAATACATTTAAATGTATTTTGTTAGTTGAGTGAGTCGATTTTGAACCTATAGTCTTTTAAATATTTTTGTGCCATCCACAAAATTTTCAGTATCATTCACAAAAAATTTGTGTGTCATTTGTCAAAAATTCCTGAGTCATTTACAATTGAATGATGTGTTTATTATCGTTAAACTAATTGTGTGATATTTAATTAAAAAGAAGATGATGATAATAATGGTGATGATAATGAGGGAGAAAGAGAAAAAAAAAAAGAAAAAAATCAAATTAAAAAGAAAGAAAGATGAGGAAGAGGTAGTGGACTAGTGGTGGTGATGGTAGTGATGACGATGATATTGAAAGAAAAAGATGAGAAAAAAGCAGAAGAAAAAAAACAGTTTGAGTGTAAGTAAGTAATCATTATATCATTATCATTATATTATTCTATAACAGGTTGTGTTATGGCACTAAGAATACTGACGTAGTGCATTCTAATACCAATATACATACCTCTATTATTCTAGAAAAATATCTCCTTTATAATTATATAAAAATCAGCATTTAATGAATATTATACTAATTATCAATCATCTAATTGTACTAATTATCAATAACTATAATATAAATGTGAATCATACAGAATTAGCATTTATATGATATTTATATTGGCGTCAAACATGCTGACATGGTACATTCTTAAAGGTGGCAAAGCAGGCCGGTCCGCCCCAACCCGCCCCGCCCCGCCTAGGGCCCGCCCCATAAACGAGGCGGACCGGCCCACCCCACCAACTAAAATGGGTTCAAAATGCTAATCCACCCCGCTTTATGGCGGATTGATGGGTCGGCGGGTTAGGCCGCTTGACTCTTTTTTTTTTTTGAAAAATAAAATTCATTAAAATTAATAAAAAAATAATAATTAAAAAATTAAATACAAATAAAAAATAGTCAAATTATAATATAATTTTTTTACTATATTTTTTTTAATTTTTAACTTCAATAAAATTGTTCAAAATAATATTTGTAAATAGAATCATTTTTATTTTAAAAAATAAGTCACATAACTTGAACAAATATACGAAATTGTAAAATAAAATAAATAAAATTAATAACTAAAAGAAGAATAAAAATAAAAAAAAGTGCTTCAAAATTCTATAATTATTAATTTTATAATAGTAATCACTCTTTTATTTAATAAAAAAAATAAAAAAATAAAAACCTTCGACCCGGCGGACTAGCCCGCCCGCCCCGCTAAAATCCGTCAATTTGACGGTGCGAGTTTGACAAATTTTTTTAATTTGACGGGTTCCAAATTCTAGCCCGATCCGCCTTTTTAACGGATCGGCCCGACGGGTTCAACCCATTTTACCACTCCTGTGATGTCTATATATATTATCTTTGCATTTTTTTTCAAGCTTCTGAATTATAATACAAATCTATATTCAATTTATATAATGAGTATTATTAACAACTTTGTTATCATTATTGATCCATTAGATATTACTCTATTGTTAATATTACTTTTTCTTAATCTATACCTGCTTAAGTTATATTTTTACTTTATTAATTGAATATTAAAAATATTTACTATTAAAATCAAGTTAAGATAAAGAGATATATATAAATAACAGGAGTTTTTTTTAAAGAAAATTCCATTTAAACACCTTATTAAAAAGAAGAAAGAAAAAATGGTAGCCTATTGGCAGTTGATCGTAATAATAAAAACTGGAGCTAGAAGAAAGAAAATGTGTTTCTACCACTCTCTCTCATAAAAATTCAAAGTTCGAAATTCAAATAGAACAAATTACAACACAAAAGTCAATCCTTCATTAGAAAAAGTAATTCAAATCGAGAAACTCTTTCTCATCGTTAATATCCTTACTCTTATACTATTATTCTAAATTTTGTTTAAACAACTAAAGATATTTTAAACTCCATCCTAGAATTAAACCCTAAAATGGTCTCTCAGATTGGCGTCGTGCACTAAAATCGTTCCTAAGATTCTAATTACACCAATTACGTCCCTGAAATTGAAAAAAGCGCACCATATTAGTCCTGACTTATTTTCCATTAAGGACGTAATGACATGGCATGATGACATAGACTGTAAGTGACACGTGTAATGGTATGATGACGTGGTGACCAGTGACACGTGGTATGCTGACGTGGATAGTTGTGCCACGTGTCACAATGTTATTTGGCCACGTGTCATCCATTATGTCATCGTTGTATATGCACCAAATTAGTCCCTTACTTTGCATTAAGTGACTCATTTTAGTCCCTGAAATTGAATGTCCTACACCAAACTAGTCCCTTCATCAGTTTTTTCTCATTTTTCTATAAATTTAAAATTCTCAATATTTTTTAATACATTAATTTCAATTCTATTTTTTCACATGTTCTTCAAATAAAAGTATTTTTATAAAATATTTTTTCTCTTGCGAATACCCTAACCACCGATTTAGAGTTGACGTGAAGGCTTTTCAAGCACTTTCACTACCATCTCCAGGGACGGACCCACGCATAAGGAAGAGGGGGCATTTGCGCCCACAAAGATTTTTCAAAAAACTAATATATATATATATATATATTATGTTTATTTTAAAATAAAATATAAATAATTTTTTGTATTTTATATTAAAAAATATTTTATTAAATTTGATTTAATATAGAAAATAAATAAATAAATTCAAAAAATAGTGATAATTAATTTTATTATATTAGTTAATTAATTGATAATTAAAATTTAATTTTTTAATTAAATATAACTTAAATTATTAGTAATTTTTAAAAATTATTTAAGATAAAAAAATATATTATTTATATGTTAATATACTGTAATTATTTTAGTTAAAAAATTTATTTATACCATATAATAAGTAAATTTGACAATTAAATATGAGATAATAAAAAGTAAAATAATTATTTAAACAAATATATAAAAAAAATAATATTTAGTTATGTTAAAAATTAAAAAAAAAAAGTGGTTATAAATTATTTTTTCGTTATTTTGAATATTATATTGTATGTATGAAATTATATTTTTATTATTTTACATATTATAATAAGTGATTGTATATATATTTTTAGTTCTTATCAATATGTATAGATAGTTCTCATTTAAAATTTTAAATATATCTAAACCAATTTGGATTGGTCAAATGATAGCTTAGTCGTCCACTTAAGTAAGTATTAGGAGTTCGAATTCCATCTCGTATGTGTAGCACGCAACTCATTGCCGGTCAATTGCAGACTGTAAGGTTCCACATTGGTTGGGGAGGGGAACGAAACATGCCTTATAAGGGTGTGGATACCCCTCCCTAGCATGACGCGTTTTGACGAGTGAGTGTGGAGTTTCGGCTATCATTCTTATCGTCAAATGCAAAATCGTGAGGCCTTGTGTGCCAAAACGGACAATATCGTGCTAGCGGGTGGTCTGGGCTGTTACAGATGGTATTAGAGCTGGAGCCCGGATCGATGTGCCAGTGAGGGCGCTGGGCTCCCTTAGGGAGTGGATTGTAAGGTCCCACATTGGTTGGAAAATTCACGATAAATTAGTCCTTAACTTGTTGGGTATCGTGGAAGGGAGCCACTTAGATAAAGATGTCAAAAAAGTTTTTTTTTAAAGATATTTTTTAAAAATTAAAATTTAACACATATAATCAATTAAAATGTGTTATTTTTATTAAAATTAGACCGAACAAATCAGTTTAGCCAAAAAATTAATAAATTAAATTTTGAACCAGTATAAATTAATATTTTTTATTAAAAATGACTACAATATCTCTATTATAAAAAAAACTAAAATACCCATATATATATATATATATATATATATATATATATTAATTTTAAAAACTCTAAATCCTAATTATATAACGACAGAGAAGAAAAGGACTAGAATTTAGGATTCTCGAAATTAATATATATAATAAGAGTATTTTAATCATTTTCTATAGTAAGGGTATTGTAGTCATTTTTTATATAAAAATAATATTAATTTAGATTAATTCAAAATTTAATTCACCATTTTTCGGTCAAATTAATTTATCTGGCCTAACTTTAACAAAAATAACACGATTTAATTTATGTGTTAAATTTTAATTATTAAAAAACTTCTTTAAAAAAAAGACGTTTTAGACGTCTTTATCGGAGTGGCTCCCATCGTGGAAAGCAAAAAAAAATCTATACCTAAATTTTATTATATTTTTACCCCCACTACTAAATTTTTTTGGGTCCGTCACTGACCATCTCCGACCTCTTTCAGTACTTTTATAAAATATTTTTTCTTGTGGATACCCCTAATAACTGTCGTCTTGGAGTTGACGTGAAGGCATTTCAAGCTTCTCTCATTACCATCTCCGACCTCTTTCGTCTAGACTGCAGAGGTCAAAGATGGTAGTGAGGGTGCTTGAAGTGCCTTCAATCTAGCTCATTTACACATAACGAAAACGTGTATTTCATAAGAAAAATAAATTTTATTTTAATTATTAATTTATTGTTAAAAATACATATTTTTTATGAAAAAAATATGTCTAATCAATCATATAATTATTTTTTTATAATAACATACTTATATATTACAAAATTTACCAATGTTACATTATTAAAAAAAATTATATAATTAAAACTAAAAAGTAAAATCTTAAAAATTTTTATGAAAGCACTTATATTTAAACGATATATGCAAAAATAGAATTGAAATTAGTGTATCCAAGATATTAAAATTTTAAATTTAAAAAAATGAGAAAAAATTGGTGAAGGGACCAGTTTAGTGCACGACATTCAATTTCAGGGACTAAAATGAGTCACTTAATGCAAAGTGAGGGACTAATTTAGTGCATATACAATGATAACATAATGGATGACACATGGATGAATACTGTTGCGACACGTGGCCAAATCATGAAGTGACATGTGTCACTTACAGTCCACGTCATCATGCCATGTCATCACGTTGTTAATGGAAAATAGGTCAGGGACTAATATGGTTCATTTTTTTCAATCTCAGGAACGTAATTGGTGCAATTGGAATCTCAGGGACGATTTTAGTGCATGACGCCAATCTCAGGGATCATTTTGGGGTTTAACTCCTCCATCCTATAATCTTTTAAAGATAAGTGTAGCAATGAAAATCGTTTATATGTGAGTCAACCTATTGAATAAGCTTGGTGGTAAGTCCTTCTTAAAGGCAATAAATTCATTGGTGAACTAAGATGGTCCATAGCATAAGTCTTTGAAAAGATATAATGACTCGAATTTTAAAAATTTTAGTGAATTAAACATAGGAAAGAATAGTTCAATAATAGTAAGAAGTAATGATAATGAAACCTCCTATTCATCATCCGAACTACAAGTAGTAAAGTTAGAAGAAAAATTTTATAATTGATCTGTACCCCTTATAAATAAAAACAAAGTCTATAAAAGACAAGCATTTTAGAAAAAAATAAAATAAAATACATATGTTAGAATATAGCTATTCAAGAACTAGTAATAACCATATTATAAACATTATAAAAGAAGATAAACTAAAATAACACAAAGAAAAATATTATAATTTTATTCATATAAGACTTATCCAAGTAGCCGTCAAGCCTAGCTTTAGGCTAGAAATCAATATCCCTATTTTAATGGTTTTACGAGATACAAGATTAAAAAAATTTAGAGATTCGCTAATTACTATACTAGAAAGTAATTGTCATTAGGGGTGTGCATGGCCCGACCCGACCCGAAGACCCGGTCCGGCCTCGAACACTTTAGGGGCTATTTTGGTGTGATTTCATCGGGTCTAGTGTCGGGTAAGGGTCTCAAAAATAGACCCGGTCATTATTTCGGGTCGGGTCCGAGCCATGGCTCGGGTCACCAGAAGTCGGCCTGGTGGTCCGGTCATCATACACAATTAATATTTTGTGTTATTAGTGATGGATGATTGCTATTCTTATATGGAATTTAAGTATTGTAAACCTTAATATTTTGTGTTATTAGTTATTATAAGACTATAAGTTAATGTTTTATGTTTAAAATGCATAAGATTTTAGACTAATGTATAATATTGTTATTTATATTGATTTAAATATTTGGTGTTATTAGACAATATTAGTATTTATTATGGTTATGCTTTAATTTTAGAGAAGAGTTGGTTCTTGTTATATTTTTCTAAGTGAATTTTACCATGTCAAATAATGGTTGGACTCTTAGAAATTTGGATATTTTCACATGCTAGCTTATAAGAAACTATCAAGGTAATGTAGTGTTAACGGCCCGGTTTTCACCCGGTTTTTACCCAGTATAATCGTGGCCCGAAAGTGTATAAATTTCATCGGGTATAGGGCCGGGTTCAGGTCTAATAAATAGGTCCGATATATATTTCGGGTCGGGTCTGGGTCACATCAAACCCGGTTTCACCCGACCCATGCACACCCCCTAATTGTCATGATGGTCCAATATTTTTTAATTATTGTCTAAACTTTTTAATGAGTCTTAAAAATGAATATACCTCTAAATCTCTTAAATTATAAGCTTTCTGTCATGTTTTTTGAGCTATCGGCACGCTTTTAAAAGAGTCACATCTACGCTTTTTAGATAACTTTTTTAGAATTTGGATAGTTTTATCGTATAGAATCAATCTTTTACGAGTATAATTTTAATTTTTATATTTTATAGATAAGAATGTCAGCATTTTAATTTTTGATGAATAATCAAAAAAATATTTACTCCTCAGATTTTTTTTTCTTCCATATTAAAAGTTAGAGTAAAGTATCGTTTTTGTCCTTAACATTTGGGGTAAGTCCCAAAATTGTCCCTAACATTTCAATCGTCCTATTTAAGTCCCTAACGTTTCAAAATGGACTCAATGTTGTCCTGCCGTAAGGGATCCGTTAACAGAATTGACGGAGGGACAAAATTGAGACGATTTTGAAACGTTAGGGACTTAAATAGGACAAAAATCTTGGAGACAAAAATGATACATAGAAATAAATTTTAATTTTATCCTTCAACAATATCAATTTTTTACTATACATAGTATTCAATTATTTTTTAATCACATCTAAGTAAATTACACTTAATCATATTACTTTTATTTTAAATAAATTAATTTTTTTTATAATTTTACTCTTAAAGATTTTTAGTTATCATGAAATGTTTGTAGAATGACTAATATATAAACTTGTAGAAAAAAATAATATATATACAATAAAATATAAATTATACATTTTATCTCTAATGTATTAAATTTCTTTAAAATTATAAAAAAATAAATTTATTTAAAATGAAAGTTATGTGATTAAGTATAATTTATTTAGATGTAATTGAAAAATAATTGAATACTATTTACACTAAAAAATTAATATTATTAAAAGATAAAATTAAATTAAAATTTATTTTTATGTATCGTTTTTGTCCCTAACGTTTTTGTCCTATTTAAGTCCCTAATGTTTCAAAATCGTCTCAATTTTGTCTCACCGTCAATTCTGTTAACGAATCCCTAACGGTAGGACAACATTGAGTCAACAATTTCGAAACGTTAGGGACTTAAATAGGACGATTAAAATATTAAGAACAACTTTAAAACTTACCAAAACGTTGGAATAAAAACATACTTTACCCTAAAAGTTAAAAACACATTTTATTGAACTTATTATGTGTAATGTCTCAAAATAAATTCAGCCATGATGGGCCTATGATGTATTGGCAGTGGGCCACAGGTGAGAAGGAAAAAAGCCCACATGGCCAATGATACACCTAGTCCTCCACTCCTCCTTGCTTAAACCCTTCGATCCTCACTCTTGGTGGCGTCTTCTTCTTCTTCTTCTTCTTCTTCTTTCCTGTTCGTGTTGCTTCTAGACGTTTCTGCAATATCTGTATTATTCAAACGATATTTGTTGCCTCAATTTGGCAGGGATCTAAGCCATCTGCCACGATGTATCTTCAGTTTTACATAAACGACAATGGTGACAAGGTCTACACCACTAAGGTAACTGAAATAATGTTTTCAACTGCTTATTCAATTTTAAGTAATGCTTCTACATTATTTATTTATCATCTCTCGATGCAGAAAGAAACACCGCTTGGCTTAGCTACACAATCTGCTCACCCTGGTATTTTCCTCAATTCTCTATCACCCTCTTAAATTACGTTTATGCATGTTTTAATTTCTAAATCGTGGCGTGGATAGTTTTCCTATATATGTTGACACACTTACATTGCGTTCTTAGTTATTCTGGTTTTAGGGTTCATGTTATGGTAAATATCAATTAGTTAGAAATTACGATTTTGAATAAGTTATATTTTATGATTTCATGATTTATTATTTTAGTTTAGACCTTCGAATTTATGTAAAATCTCCAATTAACTACTTACTAATTAGACCGAGAATCCTTTTGAATAAGTGATATTACACACGATGCTTGTTGATTTGCGTATCTCTGTAGAGTGCCCTATTTACAAGGGAGATTAAGGCGAGTGTATGCTTTGTACAAATGAAGAGGTTTAGTTAGGGGAATGAATCCTTTTAATTTTTTCTTTCAATTGATATTGTCTAGTGTGATATTTTGTTGTACAAAAATGTTATGTATACACAAAATCAGCTACCAGTGTTGTTTAATTTATTTTAAATGTGTATTTTATATTTTAATATGTATTTTGTACTAGTAGTTGATTTTGGTAAACACTTAGCATGGTTGTTCATTGTATATTCATTAAATTATGCCAAAAGAAACATACAGAGAAGATATTGTACTATAAGAAAATCACACTTTACAATACCACTGCAGAGTTTGAGAGGATATATTTCCTTTATTTTATTTATTCCCTTGCTGAATCTACCACTGTACCTGGATCATTCTGTATGCTTGGTTCTTGATTTGCTCTGCCGTTTTGTATTTTAACAAACTAACTTTCATCCTTGGAAAAAGTTAATGGAGGAACAAAAGTAACACCATTAGAACTTAGTATATACATCTGGTTGTGTGGAAGTTTAATTATGAGTCACTATTTGTATTTTGATGATCTTTATTTGGTTTTTTACTTGAATTGCAGCTCGGTTTTCACCGGATGACAAATATTCAAGGCAGAGGGTGCTTCTGAAGAAGCGTTTTGGACTATTACCAACCCAGCAACCACCTCCAAAGTATTGAGAGTGATTTGTCTAACATGCACTTGCTGTATTATTGTATTTTAATTTAATTTTCTCTTTATTAGTGGTGTTTTCTTATATATGCTGGTGTCATAGTGAAATGTTAAAGTGAAATGATGAATTTTGAAATACAATATGCTGTTCAATTTTTTGTTATGCAGTTATATTCTCTCTTTTTTAAGCAGATAATTGTCATTGATTGAAACTAATTAAATTATTGACATGAGAAAAGGTAGGACTTTAAAACCAAAGGTAGAATTTTCCAATAAAACACAATAAATTATATCATCCTAAAACAGAAAGGAAAGACGTACTAGAAAACAACCCGAGCAAAAAAAAAGGTTAGTGGTATTTGTTTCAAGAATTTTTTTAGTTATGAAGAATTGTCTGTTCGTGCTTGTTTGTGGTTTTAAAGTTTAATTTCTATGAATAATTTATTCACATGAAAAAGATATTGTTAAAATTTGAATTTTTTATTTCTATTTTAAAAAGTGGGTATTTGATATTCTCGTGTGAAAGAAATATAGAATATCATATAAAATTACTATATCTTTCAATTATTCTATTTTTTTTCTAAGAAATTTTTATTTTATTGATATTAGGAATATTTTTGAAAATTTGAAATTATATAATAAAACAAATATATATATATATAATTTATTCTTATGAATATTAAAAACAATTTCTAATAAGTTATAGTAGTAAGCAAACAAATTTTCTTATTACAATGATAGAAATTAATTTTTAGAATATATTTTTTAATTTTAAAAATGAAACATTTATCTTTTTGTTTTTCATGGTATCTCGTCAAGAATTAATGTGGTGCAAATTTAAATTTTATTTAAAAATTTGTCGTTAATCGGTGAATTATTACGTACACAAGACGAAATTCGTCTTTAAGAAAATAAGTCCAACTCTAGTAAATATTTGCCAACCCGAGTGCTTGGAACTTTGCCTTCACAACCACATTATTTACCAAACTAAGCTTGTTCAGGTGAGCTTAACTCGTGTTTAAAAATGTTGATTTACGCCTAGGCCGTGCTAAAATTTGGTATGTTTGAAAATTAATAAAAGATAGAATATATTTTTTCTCTAATATTTTTTAAAAAATTAAAATTTTTTTAATATTTAATTTGTTGTAATATTATTTTTTGACATTTTAAATATGATTCAATTATACTCTATATATTAACATATGGTTGCTATGTGTTAATTATACGGGGGTAAGTATGGTTTTGGTCCCTAAAGTTTAGCTCTATAATCGAATTCGTCCCTCTTGTAATTTTGGATTTAAAATCGTCCTTAACGTTTTTTTCGTATTAAAATCGTTCTTTTTATTTTTTTTGGACAAAAATGCTCTCACCACTACCAACACAATTACCTCCTCTACCACCACCACCACCACCAACACCAACACCACCGCCACAACCTCCACCAACAGCACTACCAACACCACCACCAACTCCGCCGCCATCCCCCTCCCCCCTTTCCTCTTCCCCCTCCCCATCCTCGCCTCCCCTTCCCCCACCCCCACCCGACGTCCCCTCCCCTCCCTGCCTCCCCTTCCCCCACCCCTACCCCCATCCCGCGCGTCTTCCCTTCCCCTGACACCCACCCCCACCCCGCGTCCCCTCCCCCTCCCCGTCTCCCCTTCCCCCACCCCCACCCCGCGCGTCTTCCCTTCACCTTCCCCTTCCCCCCGTCTTCCCTTCCCCCTCCACCTCCACCTCCACCTCCACCTCCACCTCCACACAGAGAAGCAGAAACAGAAAATCAATAAATTTAAGCATAAATTTAACACAAGCAGAAACAGAAAATAACAAATCAACAAAGAAGTAGATGGTGGTTCCTCAGAAATTCAAAGCACAGCAGAAGGCAGAGACAGCGGCGGACGGTGGTTCCTCATGTGGTGCGGTAGTGCGGTGCGGTGCTGGAGGGCGGCAAGGCAGCGGCGGGACAGCGGGACGGCGAGACTGCGGCTTCCCTTCCCCCTTCATTGTCGTCATCATCAGAGTTCTGGAGGAGGCGGTGGCAACGACGAGGTCACGGCGACGACGACGGAGGCTCCCCGGCGACGTCTCCCTCCCCCTCCCCCTCTTCCCTTCCCCTCCCCTCCCCTCCCCCTTCGTATACCCTTTTCTTCCCCCACCCCTCCCCCAACGCGTTTTTACGCGTTTTTTTTTTTTTTTTAATTTTATAATTTTTATTATTAAAATAGGAATAGGGGTAGTTTAGGAATAAAACAAAAAAATTTATTAAAAATGACGATTTTAATACGAAAAAAAACGTTAAGAACGATTTTATATCGAAAATTAGATGAGGGACGGTTTCGATTTTCAGCCTCAACGTTAGGGACCAAAACAATACTTACCTCTAATTATATGTTAGTGTAGAATTCCCACATCATATATTATCTCACTTACAGCCTATTTGGAATGTATCTGAGTTGAAATCATAGATGAATTGAATTCTATTCCTTGCTTTGGAATAAAAAAAAATATGAAGTTGAATTCCGGTGAGAATTTCAATTCTCATTTTACTCCCATTTACAAATTAGACCTACTTTGGTCTGATTTCAAAATCAATTCTCACCTAAACCTCACTTAAACTGTGCAATATCAAAAATATCCTTGTCTAAATTATAATATTCTATAATCCCTTCATTTTTTTAAACCCTATTTTGCTTATTTGTTGGAGGATTGAAGCTGCACACCGTGAAGCCCTGTTCGTGTTCGTCAGGGTTGTTCGCTACTTTCATCATTCTCTGACAAGGTGCAAGCTCTTTGTTGCAGTGCCGTGAAGCCTTCCTCTTCGAGCAACGCAAACTCTTCACTCTGTCAATTGCTAGGAGCTGGAATTAGAGGTAGGGGAATGCTGATTACTTTGGCAAAAATTTGTTACCCATACCCTAGATTTGTGTATTTGTTTAATGTGCACAATCTGTTTAATGAAATGTCTAATTTGATTTCTAGTTCCATAAATTGTCATGATTTTTTGGCTTGTTATTGCTAATGGTCATAATCTTCAATCTTTGTTTTTATTTTGAGCACGCGATTCCAATCTATTTGATGACTGATCACTTCTTCATGCTCATACCCACAACAACTTATGATTTTATTTTTAGCCCGCGGTTCCCATGTATAATTGGTTTTGTTGCTACTGTTTAGTGATTGTTATAGTGTGGTGTATTGTTTTATGTAAATCATAGGCTATTTCATTATAAATTATTTTGTTGCTCCTATGTTAAATTGGACAGGACTCGATTAAAGAACCATTCTCGATGAAAGATATTTTGACACATGAATTACAAATTTGGATGGAATGGCTATTTTGTTTTGAGCCTTTTACTGTTAATTAATTTTCAAGGCTTTTGTATCGGTTTGTGATTGTGATGTCATCCCTTTTATGCGATGGTTCTTTTGGGTATAAGAGGAAACTAAGTTTCTTTCTTTAAACATGTATCCTTTTCCTATCCAATGCAATGTCATTCTGTTTCTTTATTATCATCAATATACCATTTCTTTATTACTTTGATATTATGTAGGTATCTAATATGATAGAATCTGAAATAAATGCAATTTTAGCCATAGTTATTTTTGCGGGCTATTTGGCTTGTATGCGATATATGATTCGGCAAATGTCTTGTATTGAAAGATCAATCACCCAATCTCAACGTCATAGTAGAGAACAAATACGTCAAGAATTGATTGCTCAATTAGAAACACATTATAACTCACGTTCTATAATATGCATGAGTTATGATGCTTTTACTAGATTAGTTGCAATACTTCGTCAACGAGGGCTTCTTAGAGATAACCAATATAGTATTGTTGAAGAGCAAGTGGCAAAGTTTTTCCATATTTTAAGTGGTCATTCAAGTACTCGGGCAGAAGGTTTTTCTTTCGTCGGTCTACTAAGACTATTAGTCGACATTTTCACCAAGTCCTTAGAGCTATAATAACCTTAGAGGATCAATTTTTAGTTCAAATGAACGGCTCAACTGTTCCACCCGAAATATTCAATAGTGGAGGAAGATTTTATCCTTACTTCAAGGTATATTTTTTGTATAAATGTAAACTTTTTAATAAATTTTTGTACTAACACATGGTCGTAACTATTAATTTATGTTGAAACTTTAGAATTGTATTGGTGCTTTGGATGAAACACATATCCGAGTTAAGGTTCCTAAAGAAGATGTGTCAAGGTATAGAGGAAGAAAAGGTTTTCCTACCATGAATGTAATGGCAGCTTGCACATTTGATTTGAAATTTACTTATGTCTTATCTGGGTGGGAGGGCTCCGCTTCAGATTCAAGAATTTTAGAAAATACAATTCATAATAAAGATAATCTAAATGTTCCTCAAGGTATTTTGTCATTTTTCCAAATATAAATTTGTTGTTATTGTATGTTTTTAAAAAGCTTATAATATTTACATATGTATTTTACAATTTGTTTTAGGTAAATTTTACCTAGCTGATGCTGGTTATATGTTGAGGTCGGAGTTTATCACTCCATATCGAAGTACTCGATATCATTTAAAAGAATATTCTCGACATCCTCCTGAAAATCCAAAAGAGTTGTTTAACTTAAGACATTTTTCATTGCGCAATGCAATTGAAAGAGCTTTTGGTGTCTTGAAGAATAGATTTCCAATCCTGTCAGAGATGTCTAGATATAATGTAGACACAGTCAGTGAAATCATCATAGCTTGTTGTATTTTGCATAATTTCTTAATGGATTTTGATCCTGATGAAGAAATTATTGCACAAGTTGATAGAGATCTAATGAATAATGTACCTGAAGATAGAGCAAGTCGTGAAAACATTGCTAGAGGGGAAGATGGACGAATAGGAGAGATTTTGAGGGATACTATAGCCGCAAAAATGTGGAATGATTATATTCGTAGACAACATTAATTTCTTATTATTTTGTGTACGTGTGAACATTTGTTTATTCTGGTTGCTTTGAATTGAACATGAGTTTATGTATTAGTTAGATTTACATATATCATATACTCTTGTTATTTGTGAAATAAGTTAAATACTTCAATTTTATGTAATGTATTTATTTAATAAATTGTTGTTTATTATTTTAATTTAGATTTATTGTAATAATTGTATTTCTACTTTTTTACTTGTGATATAACAATAGGTGGTGATATGGATTCCGAAAAAGTTAGTGATGTTGAAAGAAAAAATGAGTGTGATACCTACTTTAAATGGACCATGAAAATGGATGGCTTAATACTTGAAGTTCTTAAGGAGCAAAAGAATAAGGGTCAAAAGGAAGATATGCTTTTTCGGCTGAATCTTATAGAAAGGTGGTGGAGGAAATTAATGAGAAATTTTCTATGAGCATTAATAAGAGTAAAGTTCTAAATTGTTTGAAGACTCTCAAGGAACAAATAGTTTTAGCAAAAGAAATTAATCAAAAGAGCGGGGTAGGATGGAATGATACAACCAAAACATTTGAAACTACACTTGATGTGTGAAAATCTTTATGCTCGGTATGTATATTTTCTTTTTATATATATATTTGTCTATTTTAATATTAGTATTATTTATTTTATTTGATATTTTGATATGAATTATTTTATTGATTTTTATATAGGCAAATCCTAAGTTTAAAGCTATTAGAGGAAACATCTTTATCACTTGAAAATTCTTAAAGAGATTTATGATAAAGATATAGCAAATGGAATGCGGGTTGAGACTGGTAAACAAAAAGTGAGAAGATGGAAAAAGGAAGATACACACGTTAATATTGATGACATTGATGAAATGCAAGCAAACAATGAGGTGCATTTGGAGAATTTTAATCCCTTTGATTATGAAAGTATGCCCGCAAGTCCAACCTCACAAGCTCCACCATTATCTATTCCATCGGTGTCTAATACCTCATCTGCTAAAGGTAAAAAAAGAAAAGTGGCAATAATAGACGAGTATTCCCAAGATATGAAAGACATTACTATGGCAATGAAAGATATTGCAAATGCTATCATAAGTTCGCATCCTGAAGTTTGGAAGATATCTGATATGAGGGAAGCTTTAACTAAATTAGGTTTGCAGGGCCGCCCATTTTGTGAAACTCTTGAATGGCTTGTTACTCATCCTACTCTTCTTGGAGTATTTTTTGGCTTACCGAAAGAGCTTCGTCTTGAATGGTTGAGGGAAAAAATGGATTTTGAGTTTTAGAAATTTGTGGCAATGTTTTTAGATTTAAACTAATGTTCCTTTTTTATGTTATACTCAGTATGATGAAATCTCTACTATTTAGACTTTTATGTTATGTTTAGCGTGATGAAAACTCAAAACTTCTATGAGGGTCATGTGAGGTTGATTTATTGATATGGATTATGAGTATTTTGTTTTAAATTAAACTTTGTTATGTTTATGGCTTATGGGGTTATCTCATTTTTTATTTTATTATTTTTTAACAAAAATATGATCATATCAAATGAGTGTCATAATCACACACAAATAAGATTATAGAAAAAAATGAAAAAGTTATGAGATGTTGATTTTTTTTTTTAAAAATAATTTAAATTTCTCATTTTTAAAAAAATTCCACCTATCATGATTTCATGGGTGAGATGGATCTAATTGGTGAGGTTATGTTAGACCAATTTTACTTAAAAATGATTTATATAATTATATTATCTAATTTAATTGATAAATAAAATTATACTTAATATTTATTGAGGGGTAAAAATGTCTTAGAGAAATAATGTAATTCATCAACAAGTCATTCCAAACAATGAAATTCAATTTTATCTCATTAAATGAGTTAGTTGTTCCAAACTATAGAATTGAATTCTAATTCCATCATTTAAAGGTGTCCAAACAAGCTGTTAAGGGTATAACTAAAACATATTAAAATGTAAGGGATAAAATTAAAATCAAACATTAATAATAAAATTGAAATAACATTTAAACATTGAGGATAAAAATAACATTTTATACTTAGTAAATACTTTTCTAAAAAATATCAATAAAATAATTTTATAGATAAAATCAAAATGAGTAATTTATTAAATAATTTTATCAAACTTCTTAGATTATTTTATTGAATTAACCTAATTTTTTTATAACTAATCAGAATAAAATTACCAACAATAAAATGTATTCGCTTTTTAATTTTATTATGGAGAAAGTAATGGTATAGAACAGCGATATGAAAAAGCAGCGTGGTATTAAAGAACTAATAATCGGATGGTGCGAGTGCTCCCAGACAAATCAGACGGTCTAACTTCAAAAAAATATATAATAATCAATTTGAACCAACCGATTTGATTTTTGTTTTATTAAAAAAAAAAATTTTATTCCGATTTGATTTGCTTCTTCCAAATTTCAAAATTTTTCCCTTGCAAATCGGATCATCGGACCATCCAATTTACCCATGATATTTTCTTTTAAACATAACTCGCATGGTCTAACTTGTCTATAACACAAGTCAGAAAAGACTACCCCCACAAATTGGTCTAGCACAACTATGTCCCATAAAGCAGCACATCACATACATGCCTCCAATAATAAAAAAAAATGAGCCAAATGTATTTTCTAAAAAAAACAAGATTTTCTTTTATAATGAGAAAGAAATCTATAGCTGATGTATTTTTTATAAGATTCTAATTACATAATCAAAGGGCACAAGATTAGCACTATATATTTGACAAACCAAACATTATCCAACTTCTTGTTATTACACTCTGAAGTTTTGGTCTTCTTACCTTCTTATTAGAACAATCAATCTCCTACATCCTACAATATAGCATGCAAATATGCAATACTTGTATGAATATATATAACATAATTCAAGGGACATTTCAGTCAAATCGAATTTCACGCCATTGACCCAAGTCTTTCTAGTAAAATCCAAGGCTCCAAGCTCAGCTGCACTGCGCTCTCACTCTCTTCCGACTCAAAGAAAGTCATCGCTGCGAAGAGTAACTAAGCCACGCTCTCATGTTGCTGCTTCCGCGTAAGATCCCTAACCTCATCGTTCTTGATCTCCGTTCCTAACATCCAACTCACCAAATTGCAAACCATAACCGTTAATCCTTTTTATTCGCTTAATTGTTTAGATTTCTTGTTGCATTGATTGGTTTGTTGCTGCAGGAATGTCTTCAAAGCTAGCACGATCATTGCTGCTTCTGCTTTTCGCATTTTCGATCTGCGATGCGGTCGCGCTTCCCGGCCCTATCTCCGATCGTCACCGTTCTGCTGCTTTGGAGCTCTTCGCCCCTCAGCACGGTTCATTTGCAAGGTCAATTAGACCCCCGTTTCTCCTTTTCTTTTTGTAGCTTAGGAAGCCACTCTGTTTGGATTGCTTATATGCTTGGCCTTGGATTAATTCTAATTTCCATCCATATGTTTCGGAGTTGTTTAATTTAATGTAATTTTATTTTTTAATTTGTTATATTTATTCCTCTTGTAATTGTTTCTGAAAAATTGAAATCCAACATTTTGGTCTGGGAACATGCTTGACACATCATAAGACAAATACTAGGCATTAGCTCATATGCGTTTGTTGAAATTATAGATGACTGTGTATAAGGCGACTGATTAGTATCTTATGATTTGATAATATCAGTTTAGAAGAATCCTATGAGGCCCTTAGAATCTTTGAGATTCTTGCGGTTAGGGAGAAGCCTGATGTGAGGGCAACAACTTGTCCAAAAGTGTTGGAAAATCTTGTCTCATCCACCCCACTGAAGGATTTGTTCTATGCCTTAAAAGTTAATGGCATATTAAAATGCAAGGTTAATGGTGACATTTTCAAGGTATTATTATTGTCTTGATTTGGTTCTGGTTATCATTGCTTTTGCAATGAAATTTCCGTTCACATGTTTTCTAGCATGTCTGAAAATTTGATGGTAGAATTTGTTTATTTTATAAAGGATATTGCTTCGAGACTTAAAGCTACTGTCAAGGATGCAAAGACTTTAATTGACCTGTATTACTCAATAGGAAGTTTGCTTCTTATAAAGGTAACTATCTGGACTCAACCTAACTATGTTTGGTGAGCTATGTTACGTGAGTTTCTATTACATTTCTCTTGGGATACTGGTGTATTGCTGGAAATTTTTTCTTCTCTGTACTTGTGAATTGGGCTTTATTTTCTGTACATCCTGTCTATATGCTGTAGCTGATGTATGCAGAAATTATTCTGAACCTTCAAATGTTATCCAAATATGCCCAAAGTTTCTTCTGTTATTTCTAAATACTGGATGCATGTCTCATTTGCAATGTGATATTGTGTTTCACTATTGTTCTCTCCTGCTAGTCACCCCTTTTTTGCATACAGGACCAGGCTTCTGATGTTGATGTGCTTCTTGCCGATGCTGATGGGACCTTCCACTCAATCAAGGTATGTTTTTATAACCTTTGGTAGAATATGCTTGTAGCAAGATTTTGCATCTTTATGGTGGTCTCTTTGGATGTTTTGATCCGAGAATTAATATATTTGTTTTACCATGAGTTGTATCAATTGTTGCTGCTGCAATGTCACATGTACAATGGTTTCATATCCTGCATTACTTGCAGGCGCTAAGCCAAAGTGATGGAAAATGGCGCTATACTGATAAACCAGAATCTAGTACTTATGCTGCAGGTAATGCCTTATGCTCTTATGTTGGAATATGTTTTATTTTATTGTTTCTTTATATGCATAGTAGTTTCAGCTTTGTAACTAGAATTTTAATTCCATAAAACATTGCTGTTTACCTATTGTTAGTCAGTGATAATGTAAGCTATTCGTGTTATACACAGGATTGGCTCTAGAAGCACTGGCTGGAGTGATCACATTAGCGTCTTCTGAGATTGATCAGTCTAGGGTAAAGTTTTTGATCTGAAATTGGTTGCTTGACTTGCTTCACAAACTTTAAAGCTTGTTAAATTGAAAGTATTTCCTACATTGAGTAGAAATTCATGTAGATGTAATTATTTCCGTTATTACAATGTTCTGTAAGATTTCTCCCTAGAAATTTTGTCATTTTAATTACAACCTAATGATAAAGCACCAGCAAGGAACTGTTAAATAAAAATGAATTCAAGTGGTAGGGCAAAGTGAAAACTCCAACTGAAGTACTCCATTTTGGAAATTGCAATGTACTTTAATCTAATACTAAACTCGCCAGTGTTATAATGTTATGAGAATTTATCTGTTTTGCTTTTGCTTTTATTATGTATCTTGCAAACATATATTGCCTTGGCATCCTTGAACCTGTATCAATATCTTATATTAGCTCCATATTGTCAGGTCAATTTAGTGAAAAATGATATACTGAAGCTTTTTGACAGCATTGAAAAATATGGTATGTATAAGTTTGCTTTTACCTTAATCTTGTTTAGATTTTGGAGGCAATTAATGCTCTTTTATAATTTTAGAATTCCCTACCCTGGATGTAGCAGCAATTGTGCCCTTTAGTAGAGTTTATTCTTTTGTAAATGCTAGATTTATATTATCTTCCATATCAGTGATTTTCGTTTTGGTTTCATTACATTTTGTTTCATTTTTGGTTCTCTGCTGCCCCCCCCCCCCCTCCTCCCCCCAATTCAGCGTAAATGTTGACTACATTGCGATTTATTATCCTCATTCTTTAATTTTTATGTCCTATACACGGTAAGATTTTTATGCTTTTAATTCTTAACAATATTGACTGTAAACCTGTATTTGATACTTTACATATTTTCTTAATGGTTTCATTTAGGTTACCCTTTTCTTTTTACCTGTTGCATGTGACGGGAACTTGTTATTAATGATCACTGTTGATCAACTTAATGTCCTACTTCTATGAAGAGTTACACAGAGACAGATTATTTACCTCTCCAGAATACTTGATTCTCGAGTCCCGTTTGTTGTGGCAGTCAAGTTGTATATCTCTCATAGGGTAGAGAATGGAAAAAATTGTTTCACGTTTGTCTTGGTGCACTGCAGAACTGTGGAATACCATTTGACCTCAAATGATATAATTGGCTTGAAAACTCTTGTGCCACTTGCACACTGTTATGTTATGCCCATCCTCCCTAATAATTCTTCTGTCCAAAGACTTTGTATGTTAAATGGCTCTACTTTCTATTACATTCTTCGTCACAATAGTTTTTGATGAATGCATTAACACTTCAGATGATGGAACTTTTTATTTTGATGAGAAACTGGTTGGTGGACATGAGCATCAAGGTTCTATTTCCACAACTTCTTCAGTTGTTCGTGGGGTTTTCGCATTTGCTGCTGTAACTTCTGGAAAAATAAATGTATGTGGATTGTAAAGGACTACTCTCTAATTTTTAGTCTGTTAGAATTTTCTACTAACGTTTTGGCTTTGCACTTCCAGCTTCCAGGTGATAAAATATTGGGCTTAGCAAAATTTTTTCTGGGCATTGGAATCCCAGGAGATGCGAAGGACTTATTCAATCAAATAGAATCATTAGCTCTTCTAGAGAGCAACAGGCAAGTTGTTTTCCAAGAACAACATATTGTTGTAAAGTGCAGCTTTACAGAGACATCTCTCCTTTTTTCTTCTGTTTTGGTTCTTTGCTGATACACTGACCTCGTCAATATTCTTTAAAAAATGTATATTTCTTAGCTTTCTTCTTGTGGTGCAGGATTTCCATTCCGTTGATATTGTCACTTCCTGCAAGTGTTTATTCATTATCAAATAAAGATCAACTCAAGGTATAAAGTTGAAAAGTCCCTTTTCGGGAAGTATCGTATCCAGTAGCTATTTGAAATTGGCATGAACAACTTTTGTTTCTGGCTTTCATTGGGTTTCTTTTCTAATGCTTAGACATGATACATGATAGGGCACAATGGCATCGTTTGATTCATATAGTTGACCCCATCTAGTGGGATGATAAGGTTTTGTTGTTGTTGTTGTTGTTGTTATTGTTGTTGTATAAAGGAGAAAATAGCCTGTAACCCTTTGGTGTATATGCATTTTGGGCCATGAACATCCTGTAAGCCATCTTCTGCCACGATTCTGTTGTTGATGTGTCAAATCCATACGTAGGCTACTACTACTAATTTTCAGTGGTTTCATCTCCGATGAGTTCCTTAAATTATTTAGGCTATGCTTTCCTGTGTCATTTCCTGTTTTTCTGATATGGAGCTTGAGGACCTCCCCCTTCTGCCGTTTTCTCCTATTTGTTGCTTGTTGGTTTATATGCATGCTGTACAACATTTTCAACTTATGACTCAGTTGGTTATGTTAAATTATTTATCAACTTCATGATTGTATGGTGTTTCTACTTCTCATTTACTGTTGGAGAAAATGACAACTTTCTATTGTACTTTGAACTTAATCAGGTTAGGGTGAATACAGTGCTTGGTTCAGCTGCACCTCCTTTAACAGTTAAGCTTGTCCGGGCTTTCAGCACTGTTGCTAAAGATTCGGCTGTTATTCAGAACAAGGTAAGTGATGAGTCAATGATTTGTTTTCTCTGCGTTTGACTTCGCATCGTCTGAAACTTTGGATTTTGCTAAATTTGCATGATACAGGACCTCAAATATGACCAGAATAGCGGACATCATGTATTGGACGTTTTACCAGATAAAGTGGATGTGGGTATTTATGTGTTTGTTTTTGAGGTAATGCTGTTTGTTTGTTTACAGTTTAGTTTTCCTTTCAGTTGGGATCAATGTGTATTTCTATTCTGCCTCACAATTAAATTACTTTGAGCCTATCTTGTAGATGGTGCTTCATGATGCTGACGGAGAAAAAGTCTATGCTACCGGAGGCCAAATTCATGTGCCAATATATGTCACTGGCATTGTTAAAGTTAGCAATGCAGAAATTGCAGTTCTGGACAATGATCTTGGAAGTATTGAAACCCAGAAAACGTAGGTTTCTATTTTGGATTTTTAAAAAGATTTATGCTGTTACATTTAGGATGTATGAGTATGCTGATAGTTGGTTGGTATGTCTAATTTTAATATGCTTGTCATGTTGTATTGTGTTTAATATAAACTTCCTTTTCTTTTTGTGATGTTAAGTCTAAACTTAATACATCTGAATTTAATCTGAGTTTTGAAATTTGATTTATAATTCTTTTGCATAAACTTTTTGTTGCTTCATTTTATACTCCCACTTTGCTATCCAGGCTAGATTTGGCTGGAAATGACATTGTTTCGCTCACAGCTAACCACCTGCAAAAATTCCGTTTTTCTTTCCAATTGACAACCCCTCGTGGTCATGCATTTAAGCCTCATCAGGTTTGAGTTGTTGACTTAGACAGTTAGACCCTATTTAGTTTTACTTAAATGCTTTGTTCATTGAGGATTAATTGTTTTTCAGGCATTTCTCAAGTTGAAACATGAGACAAAGTATGAGCACATCTTTGTTGTTGGAAATGCTGGCAAGAAATTCGAGATTGTTCTTGTTAAGTATCTCTTATTACATATTACATATTTCATTACCTAGCTTCAAATGTCTCTTCTTCAGTACTCATTGAATTTGTTATAATTCATATTAGATAGATATTAACAGATGCTGAATTTTGATTATTTGTTCTTGTGCGGTTGTGCCTATCACTTAAAATCATAAAAACCCAATTGCATCATTGAGCAGAAAAGTTATGTGCTGGTTTTTATATAATGCACCTCCAATTTCTTCCAGTCGAGCTGGCTCATTTATCTATTAGAGTAAAGTATCGTTTTTGTCCCCAACGTTTGAGGTAAGTCCTAAAGTTGTCCCTATCGTTTCAATCGTCCTATTTAAGTCTCTAATGTTTCAAAATTAACTCAATGTTGTCCTGCCGTTAGGGATCCGTTAATAGAATTGATGGCGGGACGAAATTGAGACGATTTTGAAACGTTAGGGACTTAAATAGGAAGAAAACGTTGGGGACGAAAACCATACATAGAAATAAATTTTAGTTTTATCCTTCAATAATATCATTTTTTTACTGTACATAATATTCAATTATTTTTTAATCACATCTAAGTAAATTAAACTTAATCACATTACTTTCATTCTAAATAAATATTTTTTTATAATTTTACACTTAAAGTTATAAGTTAATATAAAAATATAAAAAAATTTATTTAGAATGAAAGTAATGTGATTAAGTGTAATTTACTTAGATGTGATTAAAAAATAATTGAATATTATGTACAGTAAAAAATTGATATTATTGAAGGATAAAATTAAAATTTATTTCTATATATTGTTTTTATCCCCAACGTTTCCGTTCTATTTAAATCCTTAACGTTTCAAAATCGTCTCAATTTTGTCCCGCCGTCAATTCTGTTAACGGATCCCTAATGGCAGGACAATATTGAGCCAATTTTGAAACGTTAGGAACTTAAATAGGACGATTGAAACGTTAGGGACAACTTTGAGACTTACTCCAAACATTGAGGACAAAAACAATACTTTACTCTATCTATTAAGTACAAACTATGTGTAATTATAATATAAATTGAATGTCCTGACTGCTCTTGATGTGGGATATTTAATTGTTACACTTATGTTTTGGTGAAGGCTGCAGGAGTAATTTCATTCTGGTTTAACAGTACATCATGTTTAATGTTCTACTGATGTTTGTAATTTTGGCTTTTTAGGATTTTCTTGGCTTGGTGGAGAAATTTTACTATCTCTCTGGCAGATATGACATTGAGCTGACTGTTGGTGATGCTGTCATGGTATCTTGAAGTGTTTGCTCAGCTTAATTTCCCCTTTCCCAATTATATTGGCAATCTGAGAAAAAAATGTGTATTGTTTCAGGAGAACTCTTTCTTACGGCCACTTGGCCATCTTGAATTAGATCTTCCAGAAGCACCTACTAGCAAGGCACCCCGTCTTCCTCCACTAGCTGTTGATCCATACACGAGATATGGGCCCAAAGCTGAGATAACCCACTTATTCAGGACTCCTGAAAAACGACCACCAACACAACTCTCTCTTATTTTCTTGAGTTTGACCCTTCTGCCCTTAATTGGCTTTTTGGTTGGGGTAAGTCTTATGTTTATCTTGAGTAGAGAGTGGTACACATGTATCTTTATCCCTTTCAATATTAATATGGTGATGATAATTGAAAAAAATATGGGAGGTGGAAAAGGAAAACACAATAAAATTAGCTAGAAACTAGAAATGTTAGTTGTTTCTTCTGTTACTTTAATGCTAATATCTCAGTTACCAATAATTTGAATTATATAAAGGGCATTTTTTTTAGGATAAAAACTTAAAAAAGAAATATATGGGATAAAAACTGAAGCCTGAAAGGCCTTCTTGTTTTCTTTATCAGTAGAAGGTTATCTTTTTACGCTCCTATAAAAAGAAAAGAACACAAAAATTCCCCTTATGGTCACGAAAAACTAAAAACTCTTTGTATTTGATTACTTTTAACCTTTGGAGCATACTCCCACAGTGAAAAGATATATCTTCCGATTGGGAAATTGAGATGGTTTATAACAAGCATGAAGGGAAGTCTCTTCTCTGCTTAGAATAAAAGGTTATTGCAACTGTTAAGAGCACTATTGGCCAAAGTCATATCATTGATGGATAATAAATGAAAAGATTCAGCGTGATATTGGCCTATTGGGCTTCTGCAGAGATTAATCTATCTACTTGTATAGTTAGCATTTATCACACTCATTCTGGTATCATTTACAGCTATTGCGCTTGGGGGTAAACTTGAGGAACTTTCCTTCTTCAGCAGCACCTGCTACATATGCCATCCTGTTCCATCTTGGCATTGCCGCGGTTCTGGTTCTTTATGTACTTTTCTGGTTGAAGGTATGTCCGCTCCGCAATGCTATTGAACAAGTTTCTGTCAGCTTATTGCAAGCAAAACAATGTTAAATTTCAATGTTCACCGACTATTACATTCCAACATTTTCTATACGAGACCACGAATTGACATTTGATGTTCATTATGCAGCTGGACTTGTTCACCACACTTAAAACAACAGCACTTCTTGGAGTTTTTCTGTTGTTTGTGGGACACAGAATCCTTTCGCATCTTGCTACCACATCAGCCAAGCTGAAATCTGCATAAGGAACATTGTGTATTTATAAAGAGAATGAGAAATATGAGTTTTCACTTGTAAAGATTGTACTAATCATTTTTGTAGGAACTATGTTGCATAATCTTACGTGAATTTTAGAGAGCTCAATTATATCAAAATAGAAAAGCATATTAAAAACATTCTACGGCTCGTAATCTTAGGCATAGTTCTACATAGGTTTTATAATTACAAGTTCTATGAAAAATGTAGTGATTTGCCGCGGTATCTTGAATTTTATGTCCATTTACCCCAATGACAGTGTACTTCAAAAAAAGGAAGAGACGGGGGGGGGGGGGGGGGGGGGAGAAATATTAATCAGGGGTTGCCGTCATATAACTTAGCTAAGATAATTCTTTCTATAGATGTACCGAAACCTATCTCAATCTTGTTACATATGTTTTGGTCATTTGTGGCAACAGATTCAAAGACCGAAAATCTTTTTCCCTGAAAAAGACTGCAAATGAACCCAAATTTGTCTTTGCTCCAGTGATTATAATCTCGTGGTGTCTCGTTGTCTTCGTCGCTTACCCAGCCAGAGCTTGCTGCACAGAGGAGTTGCCTGTCGTCTTCTTCGCTGGCCTCGTCAGAGCCTATTGTACAAAGAAGTTTGTCGTGGTCGTCGTCGTTGGTTTTGTCGGAGTTCACCGTATAGAGGAGCTCACCGTGCCGTGCAGAGGACGTTATCCGCAGCAACAAGGTAGCTTAATTCATGGCTATAGACTATGGAGTCTATTCAAACTTCAAAGTAATGGCGGCCAAGGATGACACATGACTAGCACTACATTCAATTTAGGGAGTGGGGCCAAGGATGACACATGACTAGCACTACATTCAATATAGGGAGTGGGTCGGGTGGTTCTTGGAGTCGGGTTTGGGTTGTAGGGCATAGCCCAAGTCCAAAAACAAAAAAACTCGTATTTATATGAAATTGATAGTTAAAAACTGTTAAATAGTTTAATATATTTGACTAAATTGTTATCTAATGAATTTTAACTATTATATTATCGAACATCCTACACAAAGTTCATGTAAACTCGAACACTGAAAGCTAAAAGAATAGGAATTCTCTTGGTTAGACTATAATAATAATATCACACATTAGATTAGACTAGCTATACTTTGTCCAAACCCAACTCGAAAGTGCACCTCTTACATTTTTAATTCAATTCCGTAACATGATATTTTAAGTAGATCTAAAATTTCGGATAAGAGTGGCTCATATTTTTATTCATCCCCAGATTGGTCAATAGCAATGATTTCAACTTCTAGATCATATAAGAATGTTTGATGCTCTATTATTACCTATTTTAAGAATGAAGGTCCAACTATGTTTGATCCACACGTTGCATTCAGGAATAAAACTTTAGGCAAATTATTCCTTTTATGACTATATTATATTTTGATACGAGTAAACTACCATTTCTATCCACGAAAGTTTTAAACGCTGATAAATCTACTCACAAAAAAAAAGAAAATTATCATTTGTACCCATAAAACATGAGTTCCATATAACAAAATTATCAAAATACTAAAAAATCAATTTAAAACCCCAAATTATCCTTCTCCTCACTCTAATCTCAACCCCTTTCTTCCAAATTTCATCCCTTTATTCTTTTCAGAAATTTTACCACCTCCTTCACCAACACTACCATCATCTCCACCCCCACCAACCGTCAACCTCACCTTTCTTTTTCTCTACAGCCATAAACAACAACGATAGTGATGATCCTTTGCTTCTTGCAACCTTTGCTTCCTGCAACTGTTCATCTGCTATACGTCTTGTATTCTTCTCCTCTTCTATCACAAACACGCCGCCACTTATTCCTCTTCTCAACCACCTCTATTTCGATGACCACCACTCTTTCACTATCTCTTACCTCACCACTAAGTGTGGTTTCTTCCATGAAAATGCTCTCAGAGCACACAAGCGCATTCTCTTTCACACCTTATCAAGCCAGATTTCATCATCTCTTCTTTAAAGTCCACGGTTTCTCACTCTCCCAAATCACTACCATCATGTGCAAGATTCCTGTGTTACTCACATGCGACCCTACCAAAGCGATCTTGCCAAAGTTTCAATTTTTAGCATCCAAATGTGCTTCTCCTTCTGACATTATATTGAAAGTGATGGAGAAAGAGTGGTGATGGTAATGGCGGTAATAGAGTGTTGATAGGATTTGGAATTGGAGAAGTGATGATGAGAAGTAAAATTAAAAGTTAGAATGAAGTTGTTGTAATTTATGGCTGTGACAGCGAAGAAGGAGAAAGATGAGGCTGACGGTTGGTGACGGTGGCGATGATGATGGTGTTGGTGAAAGAAGTGGTAAAATTGATTAAAAGAATAAAGAGATGATTGAAATTTGCGAGGGGGTATTGAGATTAGAGTTAGAAAAAGAAAATTTAGGATTTTTAGGTTATTTTTTAATGTTTGGATAATTTTGTCATATAGAATCCATCTTTTATGGGTATAAATGGTAATTTCTTTTTTTTTTGTGACTAGATTTATCAGCGTTTAAAATTTTCGTGGGTAAAAATGTTAGTTTACTCTTTTGATACATATACTTTACGAATGTATTTGTTCCTTTAGTAAACCCAACATCTTCTTAGAAACGAAGTCTACGTGCCACGTGGGGAGGTAGGAAACTTGGTAGAAACATTATATAGCTTTTTCTAATTAAGGATAAAAAATACATTTAAGCCAAGGGGAGAAATTTATTACACATTTAAGCCAAATGAGAATCTGATTCATCAATCAACCAAAGCACACTATAATGTAATTCGAAGTAATAAAATTCAAATTACATTCCTTCATAATTCGAATCAATATAGTTTGAATTATGCCCAACCATTACGTACAAGTAATTCGAATAGAGTCAATTCGAATTAGTAGCATCACGTGACTAGGAAGGAGTTCGAATCAAATTGCTTCGAATTACTCACTTTTGGTAACATATGGTAATTTGAAGTTGGTTGATTCGAATTACAAGAGAGTCGCCTATATAAGGAGTTCGAACCAAGGTCATTCGAATCAGTTTTCCATTCTCATACCCCACCAAATCCCAGATAAAACGACCCAGAATCGGTCCGACAAAGACTCGAGCAGCATATTCAGGTGATGGGGACGATCCGGGAAGGCTGTATCATTTGGATGGAGTTGCTCATATCGCCGGGGTGATCAACGACGAGGTTAGTGGTTTTTGATAGTAGTTTATGATAGTGGTTTATGTTAGTGGTTTATGAAAGCGGTATTGCAAGTGGTTTATTTTAGTAGTTTTGCATGCGGTTTTATTGGCGGTTTATGTTAGTGGTTTGGGTTAGTGGTATTGCATGCGGTTTATTCTAGTGGTTTTGTTTGCGGTTTTGTCGATGGTTTATTTTAGCGGTTTATGTTAGCGGTTTAGGTTGGTGGTATTGGAGGTGGTTAATTGAGTGGTTTTGCATGTGGTTTTCGTAAGTAGATTTGCATGTGGTTTATGTTAGTGGTTTTTTGGATGCGGTTTTAGTATGCGGTTTTGCTAGTGGTTTACTACATTTTGCTTTTACATGTGGTCTTTAGAGGCGGTCTATGTTTGCGATTTTCGTATGCAATTTTGGTAGTGGTTTACTATATCTGCTTTTGCATGTGGTATTTGTTAGTTGTTTATGTCGTGAATTGTATTTGTTAGTGGTATTATAATTCGTTCTAATTATGCGGTCCATGTAATACGCAGCCCTGGCGTTGCATATCGAGCATGTGGCGGCAGCAGGGGATGCGACTCGATGAGAGGTACGTTCCGTACTTGCAGATGGCCGGATTATACCATCTTGCGAGACTGAACGACAGATGGTTCCGATTAGACAAGCCCCTTGTGAGTGAATTCGTGGAAAGGTGGCGTCCGGAGACGCACACGTTCCACATGCCGTTCGGAGAGTGCACGATCACACTTCAGGACGTGGCGTACCAGTTGGGGTTGCCAGTGGACGAACATTACGTTAGTGGTTGCTTGACAGACTTCCACATATACATACAGGGTGGCCGGCCAGCTTGGCAGTGGTTCCAGAAGTTGCTCGGTGTGTTACCTCCCGCGAACCAAATTCAAAAGTTCGCAGTGAACTGCACCTGGTTCCAGGAGACTTTTGGAGAGTGCCCCGAGGGGGCCGATGAGGAGACAGTGAGACGCTTTGCCCGTGCCTATATCATGATATTGTTGGGCACCCAGCTGTTTGCCGACAAATCCGGCAATTGTATTCACATCAGATGGCTACCGTTCGTGGCTAGGCTTGAGGAGATGGGTGGCTACAGCTGGGGGTCGGCGGCACTAGCATGGTTGTACCGGTGCATGTGCCGAGTGGCCAATAGACATGTCGTGAAGTTAGCTGGTCGTTACAGTTACTTCAGTCCTTGATCTTTTGGCGGTTTCCTGGATTTAGGCCTGCTGGGTATGATGCGTTTAGCTGGCCCCTGGCCTCGAGGTACCACTATCACGGTCTACTATGCATCTTTATTTTATTTATTTCTAATTTTGCCTGTAATGTTATACTATTTCAGCACATTCATGAATGCGCTGCCATGTTGACATCCTATGCAGGTGGTCAGGTTACAATCCTTCCGTTAGCGAGAAGGGACCTCGGGTGCAGATGACTCGACTGAGGATCGACATGTTACAGGCTAGGGATGTGAGTATGCTAACCTCCTATGTATAGTTAATTATAGCTAACTATAGCTTCGACCTAGTCCAAACGATTCGGTCTAACGAATTTGAGATGCTTTTTTCAGTTTATATGGATGCCCTATAGCACACCCGACGTCCTTCAGGTTGTCCATCCGGAGGTGTTGGAGCCTCGTCATACGTCGTTATGGCGGAGTGTGACGTCACTGATATATTTTGCGGTGGTTGAGTGGCATCAGGTTGATAGGGTGTTACCGCAGTTCGGCGGCGTACAGGCCTGCCCACATCCCACCCTGAACATCGACTTCTTGATGTCGAAGGACGGGAGAGGAGGTGATCGTTGGTTCCCGTCCCACTTGCAGCACTGGCATCTTCACTGGGAGACACGTGCGGATCAACGTTCTACGGTTCGACGTTGTTGCCGACCCGGGACCCTCACATGACTTCTTGGACTGGTGGCGTCAGCACGGAAAGAGGTTCTTGTCACCTTAGATGTACTTGGGGGATCCGAGAGCCATTCCTATTCCGGTTGAGGCGACGCAGAGGGGTGCCGGCCGAGTACCTGATATGGACCGAGTGGACGACGTTCCTGATAGGCGTCGAGATAAGAGGAGAGCTTGAGTCGGGACACGATGGAGCCAGCGTGAGTGGAAGTGGCTGGACCAGGCTATGGAGGAGGGTGACGAGGCAGGTAGGGGCGGTGGTCGACGACGAGGGCGTGGAGGCAGACGAAGAGTGCCTGCTGCGAGGCAGGATCACGATGATCGTGGTGAGGATGCCGCTGGAGGAGGGGCTGCAGTGGGGGTGTTGGTCCCGATCATGGCAGGCATAGTGGAGAGTGGTATGGGTCCGGTATGGGAGATCCTTCTGCCCATAATGACGCTGGACTTGGAGAGGGGCCGCTCGGAGATTACTTCGTTGGTGTTTCCAGTGACGACCAGACACTTCAGGAGAGTACGCCATGGGTCAGTCCGGGATCCATGTTTTCAGACTTTCTTGCCGGTGATGGTCTTGATGCGGATTTTGGTGGATCACACTTCCTAGATGAGATCAGTACCATCATGCAGGAGGATGAGGCTGCCCGTCGACGGGGTCAGACGACGGGGACACAGGCACCGTTAGCTGTCGATCTGAATGAGCCTCCCTCCGTGGCTCCTGTTGACTATTTCGCCTTGGGTGGTACCCCACCATCCGCACATACTGTGGGGTCACATTCAGTTGCCAGGCCATCTTCATCTCGACCTTTACATGTCCAGCCTAGGACACCTGCACAGCCACCCCTGGAGGACGAGGAGGATGAGATCGAGGATGAGGAGCCGCTTATCCGGAGAGGTCAGAGGATACGGGTTCCACGTCGGTGCTTCACGGGGTCGTAGCTATTTTGATGATTTGTGTATCGTGTTGCATGTTATTTCATGATCAGTGTTGTGTGTAACCTATTTTCGTTTATGTATTTCGTTATCAGTGTTGTTTCGTAGCCACCTTTAGTTTATCTGTTGATGTATGTGTGCGGTTTCTTATTGCGTTATCGTCTATCAGTCAGTATGAAAACATGTGTACTTAGCTTATTTAACCTATTTCCATAACTTAGTTAGCATGTTTCATTTAATTTGAAAGTTTATGTTATTGCCTTAACTATAGGCTGACCAAGTGATATTTCATGTCGGAAATGGATCACATTCATTAATTACTAAGACATGTAAAATACATTACTTTTACTGTAACAATTTTTCATCACTAAACATCGACAACTTAGCAAACCTATAACATCCGTGTCTAAAAAAAGTTAAATGATCAAACTAATACAACTAATAACACAACACCACACCTACTCATTTCTCCCTGCATGGCTGGGTCCTCCGACCTGTGGGCAACTCCGACGAGTGTGTCCGGGTTGCCGACAGAGGCCACATCTCTTTGGCCGGTTCGGATCTGCCTCGTCCATATTGGTCCGTATCCGAGTGGACCTGGGACGACCCTCCCTCGCACGCCTCTTGTTCGGGTCCGGTATCACTGTAGGCCCGTCATATGGTGGCCAGAAACCCTCCAGAATGGGAGGTGCGAATCTCATCCGATACACACTAAAAATCGAACTAAGACGATACACCTGGTGGACGTATGGCTGCCAAGTAACCCGTGAGTAGGCACAGCATGCCAATGCGTGCGGACACGGGAAATGAAGTGCCTGGAAGTATCCACAGTCACATGTTTGAGATCCAAGTGAGACCCTGTAGCTACCTAGTGAGAACGAACCAGTCGGAGTCGTCTCTGCCACGGTGTACTCTGAGTTATCCCTGTCATACACAGTCACGGTGAAGCACCTCGCCGTCTTCAAATTGGCCTCGATACATCTAACCAGGTGTTGACTGAATTGTTGTCCGGTACCCAGCTGGGCCTCGGCCTCTCTCCCCTTACGGACAAATAGTTCAGCCAACCTTCCGTATGTGGCCTTCACTAGCGAGCACACAGGGAGGTTCCTGACACCCTTTAGGACTGAGTTCACACACTCAAAGATATTCGTTGTCATGTGCTCGAATCTGCGTCCCTCATCACAATACTGTGTCCACAATGAATACTCAATCCGGTTCACCCAGTCACACATCGCCGGATTTTCAGAGCGCAGAATATCAAACCAGTAATCGAACTCGACCTCGGTCTTAGCATGCGCAGCGTTCACAAGAAGCCTCCTTGCGTCTTTGCCCTTGAAGGTGAGGGCGAAATTTGCTGCTACGTGTCGAATGCAGAATGCCCGGTACGCAGCTAGAGGTAGCCATCCTCCGTTGGGAGCTTCAAGCGTGGCCTTGATGCCGTTATGCCTGTTCGAAATAACCAGCAGACCCGACTGCGGTGTCACGTGCTGACGCAGGTGGGAGAGAAAGAAGGACCACGAGTCAGCATTCTCACCCTCGACTAGTGCGAATGCAACATGGAGTATGTTGGAGTTCCCGTCCCATGCAATCGCGACAAGCAACGTTCCCCCATACTTGCCATATAGATGGGTGCCGTCAATACTCACCAACGGCTTGCAATGATGGAATGCCTCGATACACGGTGGGAACGTCCAGAACAGTCTGTGAAAATAAGCCTGATTCTCGTCCAGCTGTCCCCCAACTCGAACAGGGCTAGTCCTAAGGACTGCAACAGTACCAGGCATGGTCAACTGGACTCTTAACACCTACCTAGGGAGCTCGTTGTACGACTCATTCCAGTTACCATAGATGACGGCAACAGCCTTCTGCTTCGCCAACCAGACCCTCCTGTACGTCGGCCTGAACCCAAAGTGTGCGGCCGTGGCATTTAGGAGCACCTTGATGCTGACGGATGCATCAGCCCTAACCATTGGTATAGTGAATGCCACTATCACATGATAATCCAAACTCCTGTGGTCGCTGGAGATGGAGGTTGCGAGACACGTATGTGGTCCATTGTACCGTTTGACCTCCCAAATACCCTTTCGCTGCCGAAGACTCAGCCGAATCAACCATGTGCACCCATTCCCAAACTCAGAACACTTGCCCACATACCGGCGATAGTCAGACTCAACTACCTTGTACTGTACCCCTCGGCAGATGCTGTAAGTCTTCACACTTAACAGGGCCTCATCTTTATCCTGAAATTGCTGACCAACCTGGAACTCTGTCAGACCAGCAGACCCTTCCGCATCTCTAGCGCCAAATCCAGCAGGCTGCCCAGGAACCCCCTCCTGCCTCATGGCATCCAGGTCCAAAGATGAAAAATATGGAGGGTACTGCTGTGTGCCAGAGCTAGAACCAACTCCCGCCCCTACAGGCTCACTCGCTCCAATATCATCGCCACTATCATCAGAAATCATATTCGGCTCGACATCATCATCCTCTGGATCATCAAACAATCCATCTCCAACCCCAGCCGGTGCAGCACACTGTAGAGAGGTCGGCAGAAATTCCCCTGTTCCACCCTCGTCACCAACACTGCCGTTGAGATCAACAGCGAACGAAAGGGAGGCGACAGGCTGGATGGGTGGCTCGTACGCAGGGACGGACGAAGAAGCAACGGCAGGTCTCGAGCTAGAACCGGCCACCGTGGCTAAAGTGTTGGTATTCTGGTTCGAACCCCCCGAGCTGGATACCACATCAACCAACTTTGCCAACAGCTCTGGTGTCCTCACTTCGGGAAACTGCCGGCGACAATGAAACATAACCTGCAAGTCCTCATCACTCCCGATCGTGAAACAATCATACTTCACGGTATATTGGAGCACCGTGATTGGAATGCGATAGAAAAACTTCTTAACCCTTTTCACACCTTCCAGACCAAGTTTCAGCAGTACAGAGCTAACAAGGTCATCATAGCTCGTCTTAGGCCTCATGATAATACAAAGATGATCCTTATCAGTGAACTTCACACCGGAACAAATTTTTCTCTTAATCGATCCTCTGTGGTGAACCAACACTACAAAATTGTCCTCACTAGCCATCTGACCCCTCTAATGAGAGCAACTCACGTTCACATCATATATATACAGGTCTGGTTCACAGTAATTCGAATCATCCCCATTCGCACTATATATATGTAATTCGAATCAACCAATTTCGAATTACCATATGTTACCAAAATTGAGTAATTCGAAGCAATTTTATTCGAACTCCTTCCTAGTCACGTGATGCTACTAATTCAAATTGGCTCTATTCAAATTATGCTTTGTAATTTGATCCATATTGATTCGAATTACTTGTACGTAATGGTTGGGCATAATTCGAAGTATATTGATTCGAATTATGAAGGAATGTAATTCAAATTTTGTTGCTTCGAATTACATTATAGTGAACTTTGGTTGATTGATGAATCAGATTTTTATTTAGCTGAAATGTGTAATAAATTTCTCCCCTTGACTTAAATGTGTTTTTTACCCTCTAATTAATTGCTTCATATATAAGAATGATGATAATATGAACCATTTTAAGACAAGAGAATGTGGATAATGAGGCAATGAAGTTGAGCTTTTAAAGGACTTAGGGCTTTGTGGTTAGAAATTATACCATTCATGAAGAAAATATTTTCACAAATGTTAATCAGTACATTTTTGTGTGATATACCTAAATTATTATCCTTGTATTTATAATTAATAATAAATAAATTAAATTAGATTAAATTATGTGATAATTGGATGACTAAATAAATGAATTATTAATTTAGTTAATTAGTTATAATTGATTGAATTTAAAAAAATAAATAAAATAAATTAAAAAATATTTTCAAGAATATGTCATGTCAATTCATTAACTGCAGAAAATAAATATAAGATTGAGATAATAATAACATGATTTTGACGTTATATAAATGAGCATTTTATATTTTGTTTGTCTTATTCTTTCGGTCTTTATAATTTTGTGAGAAGATGAAAGAATTCTTTAATAAAATTCTGCTATTTTTTTGGCTATATTTTTTTAACATGTCTTTGACAATCGGTCAAATGCAAGAAAAATTTCAAATGATAGTGGTCAGACATACAAGACATGCTATTCAGGTTTAAAATAACCATGACTCTTGCTTCAATCTTTAACCTTTTATCTCTTATTTTCTTCTTTCTAATTTATCATCTAACAGATTCTAATTTCATATTTAGAAAGATATGAAGAATTTGTAAATAAAACTTTACTTCTTGCAACAGAATAGACTCCCATAGAGTTGAGGTACGAATGCTTCTCATCTTATATGTTTTCCATTCTAGACACATTCTATTTAGTCGGTTACTTGCTAATACAAACTGTGACTTCAATATTTTTCATCTCATTTGGGTCATATATAAAAGCAATAACAACCTACTTCATTAAGCTCCGAATATTATGATTACAACTATTCTTGCATACAAACATAAATGTAAGTTCTATCATTTAGGTCTTTATGTACTATTTGAATGGTGATTTGCTGTCACATTATATATTTGTACACATTCTTCCATTTCTATTTCATAAAAAAAAAATAGTGAAAGTTTGAATTTATTTAAGGAAAAAAAAAAGAGTATAGTTAAATATGTTGAAAATTCTAGGATTTCTTAACCCCAAGATTATCCATGTTAAACTTTTAAAAAAGATATCTAAAAGCGTGGAAACGTACCTGAATTCATGAGTATAATTGAGAGAGTTTTGGTTTTTGATATTCATCAACCAAAGCCTTCTGTATTCTTGATAGGGCTGAATCATAACTCCTCTAATGGAAAAAGAGCTATACAAAGGCGGCTTTGATGCATCGGGGAACCAAAATCCTGAAGTCACTATTTATATTTGAGTGTGACACTCATTAAATCCTAAAACCCAAATAAAATAGTATCTCTAATTTTATTCTCATTTAATTCCAAATCAAAAGTAATAATAACTTATTTAATTTAATATTTATGATAATAAATGAGATCACTGTTATATAAGTTATTTAATGTGAAATAATTTAATTTACGATTATAATTAATATCAATAATGCTCCACATCCATATAAAAAAACCTAACCAAGTCATCCAAGTACTTTTTTGTTAACGCGCCTCCCTCCTCTTCCCTCCCCCTAAGTTACGTGAAATACACGCGCGCCCCCCTCTCCCTCCTATTAACGTAAACCTCTTCTTCAACGTAATTTCAATGTTAACGATTTGCATTGTAATTTTTGGATCTGCGATCTCTGCTGCTCGTCATTCTTCTTCTTTTTTCTTCTCTTCTGCTCGTTGTTCTTCTCTGCTGCTCGTCTTTCTTCTTCCTATTCTTCTTCGTTTTCTTCTTCGATTTGTGGATTTATCTTCTTCGTTTTTAGATTTCAATATTCTATCAAAATAATGAATGATTCAACTTCAAATCAGTTGAATGAGAGTGATTTGGATCATTCTTCTAAAACGAATCAATCGGACAAGTTTGGATTATTTTTTGAATCGAATTGAATGGAATGCAATTGCTAAATTGAATTGAATTGAATCGAATATACGCAAGTATTCTAAATTGAATTGAATTGAATTGATAATCTCTAAATTGTAGACACAGGTGTTTTGAATTTGATTTTATATAATGAATAATATTCCGTTCATTTAGTACTATACAGTTGATTCAACTTAATAACGTCTTCGGTTCATTATGCAGATGCAGAAAGCTGTTTTGAATTTGATTTTATATAATGGATAATGTTCTGTTCATTTAGTACTATACAGTTGATTCACCTTAATAACGTGTTTGGTTTATTATGTAGAAAGCTATTTTGAAACTGAATACTGATAGAAACATTTTTTAATAGTGATATATGCACTTTTTCGGTCCATCTAGTGTATTAATTTCAGTTCATTTGGGTTTTTAGGGCTATTAATGTATGATAAATACCCTGATTCCATTCACTGTAAATTTGGAACAAAACAGCAGCCAGACAGTTCCAACAGATATATACATTAACATCTCAGATCGACAGGACAAGGACTAATCCATCTTAAATCAGATATATACATTAACATTAGATTTCCAATAACATTTACATTAATATTCACATATATACATTCAAAGAAGCAGTGTTTGCTTTTTTAACCAAGTTAAACAAAATAGTGTTAGTTACAACCAGTCAAACAAAGTATATCATATTTACTATCTAAATCCTCATATGTGAATTTACAATAAGGGCTGGAGAGGGTAGCAGATGGCTTCGGGAGTCTTATTGCTTCAGATGTCCGAATAAAGTGAATCAAGTGAATCAAAATGAGCAACTTTACTGAACCGAACAACATTTATGTGCTGAATAAAATGTGATAAATATTTAATCATCAAGAAAAATATTTCTGCATGCCCAAGTACTCAACTGAACACACTAACAATCAAATGAATCAAAATGAGCAACTTCACTGAACCGAACAACATTCATGTGCTAAATAAAATGTGATAAACATTCGATCATCAAGAAAAATATTTCTGCATGCACAAGGACTCAAATGAACACACTAACAATAAAGTGAATAAAAATGAGCAACTCCACCGAACCGAACAACATTCATGTGCTAAATAAAACATGATAAACATTCAATCATCAAGAAAAATATTTCTGCATGCACAAGGACTCAAATGAAAACACTAACAATCAAGTGAATCAAAATGAGCAACTCCACTGAACCGAACAACATTCATGTGCTGAATAAAACATGATAAATATTTAATCATCAAGAAAAATATTTCTGCATGCACAAGGACTCAACTGAACACACTAACAATTAAGTGAATCAAAATGACCAACACCAATGAACTGATCAATATATCACAAAAAGAAAATAACAACACATTTTCTATTTGTATGCCGTAATTACGCAATAAAAATGGATTCAGAATAAGCCGATCTACTAAACGAAACAACTCAATCCACTAAGCCTTAAATCAAACTAGGAGAAACGCGAGTTTTGAGAGAAATTAAATGAACATAATAACGACAGTTTTCTCATACCTTGCGGAGTCTCTGTTCTTGTTTTTGTTTGTTTTTTCTTCTTCCTTTCGAAAGCTTGACGCGATTCTGAAGTAGGAGCAGTTTCTGCAGAGAACACGATGGAGGTTTGAGATATTTTGAGAGATATTTGAACTTCTCCGGTGGCAGTTTCGACTTTCGAGGTTGAAGAAGGAACGTTGTTTCATAATGAAGACACGAATGAATGTTAAACGTTTCAGGAGATTTGGGCGCGTGAATACATACTCATTTAATGGGATTGGATTTTTTTTTGTGTTGGGCTAGCTTGGATAAACTTGGATGGAAAATTATATGGATGTGTAACCCAACTTAATTAATATATATTGCCTATAAATAACAATAATTTCCTAACAAAATAATCACGCAATTTGAATTATAATTAATTAATTGATAGAAATTATGTTAAATGGTATAATATTTAAATATTTAATTAAATTTAACGAATTAAAAAATAAATAAAAAACACTCTAAAAAAATATACTACAACAATTTCATCATTCAATACAAAAATTTAATTTTTATATAATAGAATAAATAGAATTGATCTCCATATTATCTAATTAATATGCTAAGTATAAAGTATTACTGTATTAGACTATTAAGTTGCGTTTGTTTATAGAGACAGAACATTGAGACAAAAATACAGAAACACAAAATTGTGTTTGACAGAAGAGATATGAACAGAGATAATGTATCGAGAGACACTGAATTAATATATTTTGTGTCTATCCTGATAAGAAAGATACAGAGACACTAACAAGAGACACAACTTATTTTTTATTTTTTTTATTCTTATTAATTTTTTATAATTATATTTTTTATTATTATATTTTTCATCTCAAATTTATTGTCAAACAAAATATAAAAACACAAAATTTTATATATCTATACTTTATATCTTGTTCTCAATCAACGCAGCCTTAGTGCTTGTTTGGGCGCCATTATTTTGTTAAAAAAAAAGATATTTTTTCAATGAAAAAAAGATCTTTTTTTATTTTTTAACGTATTTGGCAAATTTTTAGTAGTAAAAGTAAAAGCACTAGTAAAATAAAAAAAATCTTTTATGAGAAGTTGTAATTTATATCTTTTTTTAAAAGATTTTTTCCTTAAAAAAAGATATTTTTTATGTAATAAATAAACAAAAAAATACTTTTATATTGTTATACCTAAACATAATTAATTGATAAAAAGACCCTTTTAATTTTATATGAAATATTCAAACATAAAATTATTTTTACTTCTCTATAAGATCTTTAAAAAAAAAATAACTCAAAACAAAATCTCTTCGCTCACCTAGGGGTGCACATGGGCCGGGTGAAGCCGGGTTTGATGTGACCCAGACCCGGCCCGAAATATACACCGGATCTATTTATTAGACCCGAACCCGGCCCTAGACCCGATGAAACCAATACACTTTCGGGCCACAATTATACCGGATAAAAACCGGGTGAAAACCGGGTGAAAACCGGGCCGTTAACATTACATTACGTTGATACCTTCTTGTAAGCTAGCATAGTAGCGTGTAAAAATATCCAAATTTCTAAGACTCCAACCATTATTTAACATGGTAAAATTCACTTAGAAAAATATAACAAGAACCAACCATTCTTCAAAATTAAAGCATAACCACAATCAATACTAAAGTATAACCACAATCAATACTAATATTGTCTAATAATACCAAATATTTAAATCAATACAAATAACACAATATTATGCATTAGTCTAAAGTCTTATGCATTCTAAACATAAAACATTAACTTATAGTTTTATAATGACTAATAACACAAAATATTAAGATTTACAATACTTAAATTTCACATAAGAATAGTCATGATCCATCACTAATAACACAAAATATTAATTGTGTATGGTAACCGGGTCACCGGGCCGACTTCGGGTGACCCGAGCTATGGCCCGGACCCGACCCGAAATAATGACCGGGTCTATTTTTGAGACCCTTACCCGGCCCTAAACCCGATGAAATCACACCAAATTAGCCCCAAAAGTGTTCGGGACCGGGCCGGGCCTTCGGGTCGGGCCGGGTCTGTGCACCCCTACGCTCACCCAAACAAGTCCTTAGTCCTCCAACCTCTAGGCTGCCTTACGCTTTCAGTCTTGTCCACTGCCTGCCAGACTGCCTCTCATCCCCTTTGCCGTCTCCTCACTACCTCCGGGGGCTTCGCTGGCTTCACCACCTCCTCCATCTGCGACTCCTCATTCAGCCTCGCCTCCTTCGTGGCCAGAACTTTAGCCTCCTCTTCGTCGGCTCCACGCCTCCACGACGTCGTTCAGACTCCAGATCCCCAGCCTCCATCGGTGCCGTCTCCGTCGAAGTCGCATCTGCCAGTCTCCGCCGTCTCCTCTGTCTCGGTGAGCTTCTGTTATTTTAAATATTTATTGTTGGATAAAATTCAAAAATATAAATCTGTAAATCTGATGATATGTATATGTATATATTCATTTATATGAAATATGTATGAACTCTGGAGTGTGTTTGGAAATTTTTGAACATTTATTGTTGCATATACCTTGCGGCTAAAATATGTGTGTTTTGGAAACTTTAGACTTTAGATTTTTTGATAGATTAATTGTTGTTTGGAGTTGATTTTTTTAACATCTTCTATAACATTTTTTTTTGGTGACACTTTAGATGCTTTAAGATGATTTCAAATGGCAAATAGGTCAAGTGAAGAGACACAAACGAATAGCGTTGCCCATAATGATAAATGAGAATGAGATTCAGATTATTTTTGTGTGACTTGTTTTATTTTAATTTATGTTTGGATGATATTCATGTTTTTATGAGTTTTAAGTGTAGCATGCTATTGAGACACTAGTGTAAACTAAATTCATGGAATAATTAGAAGCTGAAAACTCGTTAACTTCACGTGAAGTTAATAGTTGAGAGCCGTTAAAAGATTTGACTGATTTGACTAAATTTTCATTTAACGGCTCTCATTTATCAACTTCATGTGAAGTTGACAGCACTTGAGTTTCCACTTAATTGGAATCATAGAAGTATAGCTATGAGGAGGTAAAACATTTAACCACTTTTTATGATGGGATACGCTAACTAAATCCATAAGCAGTTTATCCGAGTCTGAGAAATTCCAAATTGTTTCTGTACCAAGCATTACATATCAGTGACATATACAATAATTCTGGACAAACAATGGTTCAATGCAAAACCAAGTGAACCGAAGATGTGCAAGAAAATAATGGGAGGTTAATTAACAGAGTTGAGAATCATTTTCTGCATGCTTTGCTTTGAAGCAGTGACATTTTCTCTCTCTTGATGAAGCAAGTGCACACTGCACATGTCAGGAAAATGGTGTTTAACTTTTCTCTTTATTTCATGATTGTTGGGTTGAAAATTGTCTACATGTCTTCCTCAATGCCACCCTGAACACCAAACTAGGTTTCCAACTTTCAATTGTTTCATTACTGCACAGTTCCAGTTTCTATTAATCAATTTCAAATAAATTTTAAATTGTCATTCGTTTATTTATTTCTGTGAATTATGTGATGTAAATTTGAAGATGACATGCAAGTTTGATATTTTAGGATTGATTTTATTTTAGTTATGGCAACTGCAACATACCCGCCGCCCCCACCATATTATAGGCTCTACAAAGATTACTTGGAGGACCCTAAGTCTGCTCCAGAGCCTCCTCCTCCCATAGAAGGGACCTACATTTGTTTTGGGGGCACCTACACTGTAAGTGCTTTTGGCCACTTTTCCCTGTGATTTGATAGCTTAATATGGCCTTGTTGGAATAAGCTATGTAATGATTGGAGCGTAAAATAGGCATAAGTGGCTTTGACTAGGTACTTAATAGGGAGGTGATTATACTAGAATATTTAAATTTTAACTATCCGTTAAGGTTAAGTTATTCTATCTGTAAAATGCTTTATGAGAAGAACCCTCAAATAAGTTGCTAGGTTTCATCTTTTGTGAAGGCGCGTTATATTTCTTCTTGTTTTGTTTATGAAAAGAAGTCCCAAAGAGCTTTTGTAGGCTTTGAAAGCTGTTACAGTGACCTTATCGGGTCTGAGTTAGAGATATATTATATATCTAGCCACTTTGTTACTGAATTTTTGTTTTTCTGTTTGGCAGTCTTTTCTTATTACATGGGTATACTGAATTTCATTTTATTTTATTTTTGAAATATTTTCTTAGGGTAATGTCAATGTGTTGTGTGTGGGGGGGAGGTAGTGACCCGTAGGTAACTGGGTATCCACAAATATCCACCGTTAGTCAGGTATCTATAAAAATATCTTTGAAATTTAAATAAATAAATTTTAATACCATAATCTATACATAAAGTAAACTAACAAATAATATAATATTATGTTTTATAGATAATAAATATAAATAGAAATCAACATTATTATATATACATATATATGCTATATACTATTTATAATATATATAATGAGGGTTGGGAGGAGTTTGGTGCACAAAATTTTTATGCTTTGATCTCCTTGGCATATGAACAACTTATCCTACATTTATTAACCTTATACTTTTTTTTTTCTCCCCTCGAAGACTAGTGATGTTTTGCCAAGCTTGGAAGAACAAGGGGTGCGCCAACTCTATCCAAAGGGGGCTAATGTTGGTAGGCTACTTTTTACTCTGCTATGTTCATTTTGCTCTGTTTTAGCTTAGGGGCTGATCTTTCGACTGTTATTAGGCTGATTACATTGACTGTGTTGCATGGGAAAGTACTTGATTGGTCACAAAAGGAACTACGTGGCACATACCAGAAATGATAATAAATTTTTTATTGAACCAGACAATGTTGGTTAACTTTACTAAGAAGCCAACTTATAGGGGTAGTAGGGCAATGCAAAATACTATTTAGGCACTGGGAAACTATAACATACTCCCCTCAATCAAGACTAGACGTTTGTTAAAGTTTTTAACTAGTCATCTGCAGACAACCCAATAATTAAGCAGGCCCAACTCCACTGCAAAATTTAGCTCATTGGAGGAGAGTTTCCAAAACACTTGTTAAGGCGATCTACAGACCAATGTGAGAGTGAAACTTCAACAATGATGTAATTTTGTGATTGCTTCATGAATCATGAAGGCTTGTATTGTTTTGGACTTGTGCATTATTGCTTTTGCTGATTCATGCTTAGTAATTTAGATGTTAAGCTTGTTGATCAATTTCTTTGGGAGCCCGATGTTGGATATATGATTGTTGTTCTCTTACTAAATAGAAATCAGATTTACATCAATTGCATGGAAATTTACTGTAAGAAAGAGTAATTAATCATTGAGCCACTAACATTAGAGACAAGATCAATTACAATTTTGCAGTTTATACATGCACCTGGTTAAACAAGGGTAATGAGTCCTCTAGTTAGCGGTATGCATGTGACCAGGTCTACTGCTTTGATCTTATTTATTAAGTTGATTGAATTTTCATCATACATAACATAATCATCATGCAAAATTTTAAAGCTACTACATGCATCCACATTGTACAGTGAGTAATTTTAAGACGAGAAACGGTTCATGCTGCATTTTCTCTTCCATTATAAGTTGCCCCAGCATAATCGATGATAAGATTCTCTAAATCATCTTGTATTCCATATCATATTAAAAGATTATGATCTTGTATAGATTTCAAGAAGGAGCTGAGATCACTGAATGGAGAATTGCAGCTACACATTTTGGAGCTTGCAGATATTCTTATTGAGAGACCATCGCAGTATGCAAGGAGAGTTGAAGAGATTTCAACTGTATTCAAAAACTTACATCACCTTTTAAATTCCTTGCGACCTCATCAGGTATATAATCTTCTAAGTATAAATATATGCGTGTAACTGTCATGCTGCTGTTCCTTTTCTTTGTCATTAATTATGTTTGTTTACTCTGTAGGCAAGAGCAACATTAATTCATATTTTGGAACTTCAGATTGAGCGTCGTAAAGAAGCAGTGGAGGACATAAAGAAGTATGTATTACATTTTCTTGATAGTCTTTTTAAATCGAATTGAAACCCTGGAACATATTCCTTTGTTCACCATGTTGAAATGACATTCTTCTTTCATGTGAGCTCTCGTTCTTATGCAACATCACATGCCCTTGCATTTAGGCTTTTAACAATTTAGTTGATTTTACCTCGTGTGAGCTATCGTGTTCTCAATAATTTTGACCAGTTTACCCAAGTTAGTTCATTCATTGCTTGTACTTAATCCTTGCATTAGATGCTTCCTTCTAGTTGGTATCCATTGGTCGACAATCACATCCTCTTTTACCTCTCCTTTAGAATATCTTTGTAAACTATAAATTCAATAATGATACTTAAAACCCCCCCTTTTTTGTGTCAAAATTTAGACACCATCATCCCAGCCATTAATCATATATTGTGGGGCCATAAATTTAATCTCCATACAAGATTGATGGTTGAGATGTTGTCTAAACTTTGACACCAAAAAATAGGGTCAAGTATCATTGCTCCTAGAAATTTCTGGAATCGAATAATATTTCTCAATAAAGTCTAATTACCTGCTTCATATTTCATTCATGGAAAGCAGCTTTTTATTAAAGTATTTTTGGATTCCTTTGATGACATAAGTAGCCACCTTGCTAATAGCCCATAATTTGTGATAGATCCCTCTACAGTTTGTGATCAGTTACTGCTGCATGGATAATAATTTAGCTAATAGAAACAATGAGAGATATTAACTGTCATTGCTGTGATGATTTCTGCTAAGGCCCCCTTTATTGTTTTCACATTCAGAATTCTTGACACGGTTTCCTATCGTATGAGACTGCTACTATTAAATTGTAGAAGACAATTCTAGACGTAACCTTGCGTTAAAAAAATGAAATTGCAGTGCCTTTGAAACTTGATCTAAAGTTTAACTGTGAATATTCTAAGCTAGTTGCATTAAATTGATTGGGGAAACACAATTCACCAATTCACCTAATGTTTATTGTCTGAATTCTAAAGTAGTCCTTGGTACTTTAGTGTAACATTTAGGTTCTATAATGTAATACCCTTTTCTTAAAAATGTTTTTTTAAGATGGATTATGTAGTATAATTGCTAACACATGCCTCTGCTTGCTGTAAATGTTTGTCGTTGGTATTATTTTCTTTCTAACCATATGTTTCTTTTCAGGAGAAGAGAAGAGGCACGAAGATTACTTAACGAGTCCCTAGCAACACTTGATGATCAATAGGACATTTTTCTGCACTAAACCAAGTTAGTAAAGCTGATCCTATCTGAGAAATTAGTGTATTTATAACCTTTTAGATTTTCTACTTTATACATGTGGTCTAGAATTTAACGCAATGCTTGTGATGTTAAATCTATTTCTGGAGTTGCCTCGAAAATTTTCGGTTACGTTTGTTTAGTGTTTTTATTTTTTATTTTTATTTTCACTATTTTTTGTTTTTAATATTTTGCAAAAATAAAAAATAAGAAATGGGTGAAATAAAAACATGATTTTATTGTTTTTACTGCTATTTTTTTCTTCACACCCGTACTAATTCTACACGCTTCATTTTTCTTAATTGTATATTGAAACTTGTTGCTTTCCAATTAATGGTATATTGACACTTTGACAGTAGTCTAGTATGTTTAAGGTGATTAATAATTCAAAATGCTTTCCAACTTCGAAGTCAGGGCTAGACAATTTTGAAAATTTCTTAAATGGGCACTTTTTTATTATGGAATGTAGTTAATTTATACTATGTTTATTTACAGTAATAATGATGCATATTAGTTTATATTTTTAAGATCAGTAAACCATCAATCGGGAGTCTTAGAATAATTTAATCATAAAATTCATTGCCAGAATTATTACTAACCTCACTGCTTAGTGATCAAAATTACACTTGTTTTTGTGTATCCAACAATAATCACACTAACCAATCGACAACATCCAGCTACGTGAGAAACACGATTTTTTTTTATCGTTATTCAGTGAGCCTAACTTGAACCTAACTTTATCCTAATAACTAACTTATAGAGAGAAGACTGTCTAAGCACTTAAAAAGACTTTTTTTCCTCTTTCTTTTAAAAAAACATAAAAGGGCTCAATACAACAAGATGAAACATAAAAAAAAAAAATGAAATACAAAAGCAACTCATATAAAGGGAGAAAAAGAATTTCAATTGTTTAGTCATTTTTTTGCATATAAGAATCATTACTACTTCATTCCTTGAAGTTTTTTATTGATACAACAACGATCTTCGCAACGTTTGATGTCTTGTTATGAAAAATTCATTCATTCCCTTCTAACCAAATACTGCAAATGAACAGAAAACAAACCCCAACCACTTCTTGCATTTTTTCTCTTCATTGCCACAGCTATCCATATTTCAAAATAACATAACGATTATTTAGCTACTTAGTGTGAAGCTTCACCTATACTGATACAAATATTGAAAAATGAATACAAACAATAGGGAATCAAGAAATATCTAATACAACATGTATTGGCTCCCTGCCAGTACTTTCAATTATTTCTAAGTATAAAGTGCTTTCTAGTTTCTATTGCTGATATCAAGGCAACAATTTTTTCAGAAGTTGAAGATCGCTTCCTTGCCCCTTTGAAATCGAAGGATGACGAGAAGGTCCGCCCTATCTAACTGAATTGGAAGTTAATACATAACTGAATGTCATTGAACAACTTGTACAAGTCAGCAACAAAAGCTAGAGATCATGTTTTTGTAACAAGGAAGATTTACATGTATAATTTGTAAGGTTTGTTTACAAGAGGATACATATAATCCATGTTTATTCTCTTTACAAGAAATTGAAAATATATAAATTAGCAACATTCTTTAAGAGTCCATTCAAAACCTTTTGGATGGTAGAAGAAGTTGGTAACAAAGAATCAGCCCCTCACAGCACCACCATGCCTTGGATCTCTAAAATGATTCAGAAGAGACAGGGCCTAAACAGAACCAAATCTCAGTCACCACATTTTGTAACAAAACAAAGAAGATAAAGAGAAAACTTCTCTTTAGCCCTTGCGGTGCCTGATGGTGATAAAGCTACTAATGGTGGAACAGCTCCTTCTTGGAGTACCATGTTTAAATGTAGAAGAGCTGCTGCTGCATTCTCCTTTCCTCTAGTAGAACCCAACTCAACAACCTCAACCAGAAGAGGAATGCCACCTTGCTGCCCAATCGCAGTTCTTCCACCAGTATTGTGGCCAGATTTGCTAGAACAGCCACAGCCTTATCGACCATTCCAGCTGCAGGGTCCATCAATTCGATCCTTGTTTTCGTGAAATAAAGCAGTGGAAGCATCTTTCTTACCCCTTGGAGTTCCATTACTTAATAACTCAACCAGAGGTTTAATAGCCCCAGCCCTCCCTATCCTGATCTGGTTATCCTCAACCACCTGTCTCTGTTGTTGTCATTGATTGATAAGTTAAGAAGTGCTGTAACAGAGTTTTCTTGGATTGTTGCAATCACCCTGTATGCCTTGATGAAAATTTTCACTAGAGTGTTCACTGGAATCAGAATCAGTTCTTACATGGTTTTGAGATTGAAGCTTCCCTTCTAGATGGTGAAGTTGATGATTGGGAAACTAAATCCACACTTTCTTCGTCTGAGCTAGCAGATGATATTCTTACAGGATCCACATGCTGTGCATTATCCACGCCACGCCACTAAAGGAATCTTCTGGAGTTGAAATAGGATGCAATGGTGATGTTTCCACTTGGTGGTTTGCACTGAAAGAAGTTCTAACAGTTGATTCCTCGATTGAACCAGACTCAATAGATCCATGAAGGAGAGATAGTTGATTTATGTTTGTGGACTTTACTGGATCAACTAGTGTCACATTGTTTGTTTCGCACCAATTAACAATTAATGCTTTTACAGTGTAGTTAGGTATTAGATTGGAATGAACCAGAGTCTGACTGAGTCTTTGGACAAACCATGAGCCCAAGATCAATCCAGTCCTTGATGAAAGCTCGCTGCCTCGCTCATAGGTTTGCCAGGATGACACAATGACTGGATCTGTCATCAATTCCAAAGAGAGAGGACAGCAAAAATCAGCAGGTACCGAATCCGGGATAGAGCTCTGAGCTTGCTTGAGAATGATGATTCGCTCATGCATTCGATCAATATACTCGGCTTCTGCAATGTTTTCAGTTTGTTCAGCATTCTCCTTCAACCTTTCAAGGGCCACAGCTTCAATCAAAACATCTTGATTAGACCTTAAGTCGAGGATCTCGGCAATATTTGCTAGAATCTCAGAACTTGGTCCTTCGTCTTCCAGTTGTTCATTTATAGCTTCCTTAATGATTGATGTCATGTCATACCCCAAATCATCAGGTAGACATTGCTGTGAAGCCCTCAGCTTCTGCAAAATATTGAACCCTATAGACTGAACTCTAGCTATCAACGGTTCAGCTTGCATCACCTAGTAATCAAGAAAGAGGAAATAATGATAATCAACACATACTTAACAGGAAAACTATACAAGAAAGCAGTTGGTACTCATCAATCACTGCAAATATAAGCTCAGCTTATTTTATGAGTTCTAAAATTTAATTTTGGAGGGATAGGAAAGGCTTAGAGAGTAAAATAGATTACTTCAAGCCCTTGCTTTTTCCTCCATTACCTTTCAAAATCAAAACCCAAGATCACACCTTAAAATAAATATCTCTTCTCTATCTGTGAATTAAGGGATTTAATGAGGACTTACAAAGTAAAATTTACTGGATAGTGGATGCCAATTCTCGGAAAGCTCCCTCAACTCATCAACAGACTGACCAAGTTCCTCAAATAACTTTCTAAGCTCTTCATCAGCAGATATATCAGAATGAACACTGGTGTCGATAATTGGCTTCAACAACTTAAGTGTCTGCTATGCACTTTGGCAATACATTGATACAGGTTTTGAGTTCATATTTTCAGAAAATGATGGATGCAAAAATGAGGATATGCCATTGGAGAGCACATTTAACAAAGATATGTCCATAATACCTGTATTAAGAAACAAAAAATAAAACACTTGCATCAGTTTTGAAATATGTGTAACAAAAAATTAACATTTTCTGGAGGGAAATTTATCATTTTGTTTCTACTCCAAGAAAATACATAAAACCATCTGAACAACATATTTTTCTTCAACATGTGCTATTGCTACTTTCTCTCTGATAACTTATCCTCCTCCAATCTCATCTAAAATCCTCCTTGATTATCCAGACTTGAAACCAGCTACGTAATCATTGGCAACCAAGAATAACATAATTAAGCTGAACTCAACTCAACACAACTCAGCAAAGAGTAAAAACAGATTCAACTATGTTTATCATATCAAACTAGAACTTAACAGCTAATTGAGAAAGGAAAATTGTCAAGCTTTCATTTTTCATTGAGAATCAAGAAACAGAAAACACTACAATACACCAAGCAAGATCATCAAAGGGACACACAACCAATCAAACAACACCAATACATACAACTGAATAAAGTAGCAAAATTAGAACTTTCAAATGATTTAAACAACATTGGGAAGTATAACAGAAATAACATGCGGATTACCGGAGATATTGGATGAAACAAAGAAAGAAGCGTTGAAAAGAAAGAAGCCATGATTCTCTAGTGCATGGGAATATCCATTAGACTGCATAAAGCAATTTGGGAATTTTCTTATGTTGAATGATTTTTCATTTTCTGAATTTTGAAAACAACATTTTGAAGTTACAATCTACTATACATATCAAACAAAGTATAAAACTATGCAATTTTAATGAGTAAGACATTATTTTTCAATTTGGGTAAGAGATTATCGATACAAAGAAAAGCAAAATAAAAAAATATGAGATTGAAAATTTTAAATTTTTCTAACACAACACATGATATAAGTGACCTTTCGAAACACTAGCTAAATTCTGCTTTGGCTTTGAGTCAAGTACCTGTTCCAATTTGTAATATAATGTACTCAACAAAATAAATTATTTATTTTTTATAATAGCAAAATAAAATTAAAATAGAACATATATAGGTCTTTAGTGATACTTCTTTTTGTTCATCATAGACAAACAAGTAAATTTAGATACTTCTATTCAATTCAAACAAATAATAAAATACAGAATTTATCTAATTTCAGTACATAAAAAAGAAGTTAGTAATTTTAGCAAAAATTGCATGGTGAATGACAAAAGTGAATTTATGGAGAACTTAAAGACGGAGAGGAACTCATTGAAAGAGCTCCAATAATGACAAAAGCATCTGGGCACAAGAACATGAAATAGATAGAAACAAAAAAGATTTACTGAAAAAAAAAAAAGAAAGAAAAAGCACAATTGTAATGGAAATGATGAAAGAAGAGAAAATATCATGTAAAAAAAAAAAGACAAAAAGAAAAGAATAATATGATAATTTTATCATTTTAAATCTTATTTGTTAATATTTTTTAATATAATCCTTCTTACTAATTTTGATATAATTAGTCTTTTATAATCTTTGACACTAATTTTTTTTAGCCAATTCTATAGTGTCTTTTATTTGGTGTCTAATTTTTGTCTAAATTACTTTTTATAATAACTTTAAAATTTTTAAAATTTTTTAATTTTTATATTTTTAAATTTAAAATTAATTATTTAACCTATTTTTATAATTAGCAATATCTTTTACACACAGTAGCAGACACCTTTTTTTTCATTAATTTATTATCAATTTTACGGAACCAATCAACAAATTGACTCATATGTCATATCTAAAGTTTTAAGGACCAAATAATATATATAATTTTATGTAGTAAAACTGTAAAAGGGATTCATTTACATATAATATGCAATTTAGAGGTGGAAAGCGCAATTCTCTTATGTGAATTATCCCATTAATATTGTTTACAAAAAGATCCCAAATGGAGGGAAGATAGAGATAGGGGAAGCAAGGAAAGGCAGAGAGAAGCAGCAATGTCTTACATGTCTGCTTCGACAAGAACCATCCTCTTCTTATCTCGCTCAACCACCAAACTCTCCTTTTTCCCTTTCAAACCCTCTTTCTCTTCTTCTTCTTCTTACCCTTCCCTCACTCTCCATTTCACCAGAACCAAATGCACTCTCCAACACCAACCTCAAACTCTGCTTCGCCGCAATGTCATCGAAGTCCTCGAAGAGCGCAGCCTCCTCGACTCCACCACCAACGACTCCGCCCTGAGATCCTCCGCAGCACCATCGCCGTCATCCTCCTCCGGCGCCGCTAATTCCCCGCCTTTGAAGGTCTACTGCGGCTTCGACCCCACTGCAGAGAGCCTCCACCTCGGCAACCTCCTCGGAATCATCGTCCTCTCCTGGTTCCGCCGCTGCGGCCACCAACCCGTTGCCCTCATCGGCGGCGCCACCGCCCGCGTCGGCGACCCCTCCGGCAAGTCACTGGAGCGGCCGGAGCTCGACGTTGCCACACTAGAGAGGAACACGGCAGGTATATCCCAAACTATCAAACAAATTCTAGGTCGCTCTCTGAATTCGAACTTGGAAGGTTCTAAGGTTGTGATTTTGAATAACTATGACTGGTGGAAAGAGATTAGTTTGTTAGAATTTTTGAAAAATGTTGGTAAGTATGCTAGGGTTGGGTCTATGATAGCTAAGGAGAGTGTTAGGAAGAGATTGGAATCTGAACAAGGAATGAGTTATACTGAACTCACCTACCAGTTGTTGCAGGGATATGATTTCTTGTACTTGTTTCAGAATGAGGGTGTGAATGTTCAGATTGGGGGGAGTGATCAGTGGGGGAATATAACTGCTGGGACTGAGTTGATTCGGAAGATCTTGCAGGTCGAGGGCGCTTATGGACTTACATTCCCTCTTTTGTTGAAGAGTGATGGTACTAAGTTTGGAAAATCGGAGGATGGCGCGATTTGGCTTTCACCTGCGATGTTGTCACCTTACAAATTTTATCAGTATTTTTTCACGGTTCCAGATGCAGATGTTATTAGGTTTTTGAAGATTCTCACGTTTTTGGATATTGAGGAGATAGCTGCATTGGAAGGGGAGATGAAGAAACCGGGTTATGTACCTAATACTGCTCAGCGCAGACTTGCTGAGGAAGTTACAAGGTTTGTTCACGGAGATGAGGGTTTGACTGAGGCACTTAAGGCTACAGAAGCATTGCGGCCTGGATCTGAGACAAAGTTGGACTGGAAAACTATCGAGGGAATAGCTGAGGGTGTACCATCTTGTTCTTTGGCTTATGACAGTGTTTTGAACTTGTCATTGGTAGATCTTTCGGTCTCTTCTGGTTTGTTTGAGAGCAAATCTGCCGCGCGCCGCTTGTTGAAGCAAGGGGGTCTTTACTTGAACAATAACAGAGTGGATAGTGAAAATAAGAGGATCGAGGAAGCAGATATAGTGGATGGGAAAGTTCTCCTTTTATCTGCTGGCAAAAAGAATAAGGTGCTCGTCAGAATAGCATGAAAGGGAATTCTTTGATAGCTGAATATTCTTTGATGACTATTTATAATTGCAGTTTTGTTGTCTTCTTATGATACCTTTGATTTTTGCTGCTAAAGAATAAGTATCTTTATCGGTTTTGGCATGTGATGGATGTTCTAATATGGTTTTCTAGCATGCTGTTTTAATTTTTTTTTTCTATTAGTGGTAAAATGTAAAAGCAATGCAGATGTGCATTCATTTTTTGAGTATCTAACATTGCAATTGTAAACTTTTGAGTATAGTGCCTCTTGATCTTAGAATACAACAACAGCTGCCGCGGTTAAGCATTTCAGCCTTTTCTTGGCTAGAGAATATTGAAGTAAATACATTGAGTAGTTATTTTTTAGTATTTTCCTATAGTATTCAGCATAAGTTAATCAACTCAGAAGATATTTGCAGTTTTGAACGTTACTCCTCTGCTGGCATATTTCAAGTCTTGCCACATAACTGGCAGTGTTTATCGTAGTTAAATAGTGGTTGAACAAATTGGGGTTTTGTTCGCCTTCCATTTGCTCGACCTATTGATGTGAATTTATATGCCTATGGAGAATCATTATACTGATGACTGATCCTTTTAGAGAGAGAAAAAGAAAATGTTCTCACATAGCCCTGCCTAAAACCAACAACTTCTGGTTTCTAGGCTTGTTACCAATATAGAACCTGTTGTGGTTTGTTTGGGGATCTGAGACGTCATTGAAGAAAAAACCGGACGAGGATACTCTAATGGTATTGTCTCTGTTAAGGTATGCTTTCTTTACCTATCCTTGAATAGCATTACTAGTTCTATTAGTATCATCCATCCTCATGTTGAATGGTTGGTTTGTCATTTGTTCTAAGGGCATACAACTAGGTATTTCTGACTTCTGCTAGTAACAATTTTCATTGAATCTTGAAAAGGAAAACTCAACAAAAATGCTTTGCTTTCATTGGTTTAGATGTCTCTGATTTTTCCCCATTGAGTATAAGAACTTAGCTGACCCCACCAAGTGGGATAAGGCTTTGTTGTTGTTGTTGTTGAGTATAAGAACTCACTTTAAGATAAAAATAAAAAAAATAAAAAATCCCTAGTATCATATCAGAGTGGCCACTTTCTAGGGTATCCCCTTTACCTTTTCTTTGTTGTCCATTAATTACATTCATCCAATTGAATCTAGGAATAACCATTAAACATATGCATTCTGAAATATAGAGCTTATTTTCCATTTCGATCTGCACTTAGGAAATGGTGTTGAGGAGTAATTCTTAAAAGTGAGCAAGGTATGAACCAGAAACTTTTGCCAGGATACTTTGTATGCTAATATTTTAGTAGCAAATCCCTTCCTTTAGTTTTGTACCTTGTTCAATAATTTTACATGTGCTTTTCATGATTTTCTCTATTTGGAGTCTAGTGAGAAGAAAAATTATTATTTTGATAAGGATAGTCCTGGACTCCTGATCACTCTCTAGGTGAATTCCCTGTTCACGCTAATTTTTCTCATCAGAAATTCACAAAGCACATACTGGTTTTGGTGCCTGGTCCAATAAGGAAACAGATTTTTTAGCAATGTTGTCACTAGCAGACCATATCAATCCTATTTTAGTACTTCTTTTATTATAATTACATTTAATGAATAGTACATGAATTGATTTGGAATGACCAAAATACTAAAGATTTGATTTTCTTGTTTCGTATTTTTGCATCAATTTTTGATAAGAAAAACAAAAAAGGGCATTTGCAAATTACTGTTGCTAATATGAACATTTATGTTGAATGCCTGCCTCTTGGAGGGGGAAAAAAGTGAAAAGTAGTTGAGACTGAAGCATAAGCTATGCTGAAATGGACATTGATTAGGAAGTTGGTTGTGAAGTTGGACATCGTTATCTCCTTTGTAAGTCTTGATTGCCAATGTTTGAATGCAATAAAACTATGTTTTCATTTGTATTTATTTCCTGTATGTGTATATTAATTTCATCCTATCAATATAAACTAGTCTCTGTTGATACAGCTTTTACACACGGAATTCATGCAATCTTTATCTACTTTCTTTCCACTCAACAGGCATTTGGCTCTGAAATATTATTGGTGCTTAGTAAAATATTTCTTTATCTACTTTCATTCCACTCAACATGGCATTTGGCCCTGAAATATTTTTAGTGCTTAATAAAATATCTTATTCTGTTTTGGAATTTGACCTTGAAAATAACTAAGATCAAGGATTATAAATTATAAACAAACAACAACAAAGCCTTGTCCCATTAGGCAGGTTCAGCAGTAGTGGCTGGAAAATGTAGTGTATATTTCGGAACTTTACTGAATAATTCCTAATCGTGGAGCTAATTTTTTTCAGTAAATCTTTTTTGTTTCTATCTATTTCATGTTCTTGTGCACAGATGCTTTTGTCATTATTGGAGCTCTTCCAATGAGTTCCTCTCCGTCTTTAAGTTCTCCATAAATTCACTTTTGTCATTCACCATGCAATTTTTGCTAAAATTACTAACTTCTTTTTTATGTACTGAAATTGGATGAATTCTGTATTTTATTATTTGTTTGAATTGAATAGAAGTATCTAAGTTTACTTGTTTGTCTATGATGAACAAAAAGAAGTATCACTAAAGACCTATATATGTTCTATTTTAATTTTATTTTGCTATTAAAAAAATAAATAATTTGTTTTGTTGAGTACGTTATCTGTTTGATTTGGTTACAAATTGAAACAGGTACTTGACTCGAAGCCAAAGCAGAATTTAGCTAGTGCTTCGAAAGGTCCCTTATATCATGTGTTGTGTTAGAAAAATTTAAAATTTTCAATCTCATATTCTTTATTTTGCTTTTCTTTGTACTCGATAATCTCTTACCCAAATTGGAAAACAATGTCTTACTCATGAAATTTGCATAGTTTTATACTTTGTTTGATATGTATAGTAGATTGTAACTTCATAATTTTGTTTTCAAAATTCAGAAAATGAAAAATCATTCAACATAAGAAAATTCCCAAATTGCTTTATGCAGTCTAATGGATATTCCTATGCACTAGATAATCATGGCTTCTTTCTTTTCAACGCTTCTTTCTTTGCTTCATCCAATATCTCCGGTAATCCGCATGTTATTTCTGTTATACTTCCCAATGTTGTTTAAATCATTTGAAAGTTCTAATTTTGCTACTTTATTCAGTTGTATGTATTGGTGTTGTTTGATTGGTTGTGTGTCCCTTTGATGATCTTGCTTGGTGTATTGTAGTGTTTTCTGTTTCTTGATTCTCAATGAAAAATGAAAGCTTGACAATTTTCCTTTCTCAATTAGCTGTTAAGTTCTAGTTTGATATGATAAACATAGTTGAATCTGTTTTTACTCTTTGTTGAGTTGTGTTGAGTTGAGTTCAGCTTAATTATGTTATTCTTGGTTGCCAATGATTACGTAGCTGGTTTCAAGTCTGGATAATCAAGGAAGATTTTAGATGAGATTGGAGGAGGATAAGTTATCAGAGAGAAAGTAGCAATAGCACATGTTGAAGAAAAATATGTTGTTCAGATGGTTTTATGTATTTTCTTGGAGTAGAAACAAATGATAAATTTCCCTCCAGAAAATGTTAATTTTTTGTTACACATATTTCAAAACTGATGCAAGTGTTTTATTTTTTGTTTCTTAATACAGGTATTATGGACATATCTTTGTTAAATGTGCTCTCCAATGGCATATCCTCATTTTTGCATCCATCATTTTCTGGAAATATGAACTCAAAACCTGTATCAATGTATTGCCAAAATGCAGAGCAGACACTTAAGTTGTTGAAGCCAATTATCGACACAAGTGTTCATTCTGATATATCTGCTGATGAAGAGATTAGAAAGTTATTTGAGGAACTTGGGTCAGTCTGTTGATGAGTTGAGGGAGCTTTTCGAGAATTGGCATCCACTATCCAGTAAATTTTACTTTGTAAGTCCTCATTAAATCCCTTAATTCACAGATAGAGAAGAGATATTTATTTTAAGGTGTGATCTTCGGTTTTGATTTTGGAAGGTAATGGAGGAAAAAGCAAGGGCTTGAAGTAATCTATTTTACTCTCTAAGACTTTCCTATCCTTCCAAAATTAAATTTTAGAACTCATAAAATAAGCTGAGCTTATATTTGCAGTGATTGATGAGTACTAACTGCTTTCTTGTATAGTTTTCCTGTTAAGTATGTGTTGATTATCATTATTTCCTCTTTCTTGATTACTCGGTGATGCAAGCTGAACCGTTGATAGCTAGAGTTCAGTCTATAGGGTTCAATATTTTGCAGAAGCTGAAGGCTTCACAGCAATGTCTACCTGATGATTTGGGGTATGATATGACATCAATCATTAAGGAAGCTATAAATGAACAACTGGAAGGCGAAGGACCAAGTTCTGAGATTCTAGCAAATATTGCCGAGATCCTCGACTTAAGGTCTAATCAAGATGTTTTGATTGAAGCTGTGGCCCTTGAAAGGTTGAAGGAGAATGCTGAACAAACTGAAAACATTGCAGAAGCCGAGTATATTGATCGAATGCATGAGCGAATCATCATTCTCAAGCAAGCTCAGAGCTCTATCCCGGATTCGGTACCTGCTGATTTTTGCTGTCCTCTCTCTTTGGAATTGATGACAGATCCAGTCATTGTGTCATCCTGGCAAACCTATGAGCGAGGCAGCGAGCTTTCATCAAGGACTGGATTGATCTTGGGCTCATGGTTTGTCCAAAGACTCAGTCAGACTCTGGTTCATTCCAATCTAATACCTAACTACACTGTAAAAGCATTAATTGTTAATTGGTGCGAAACAAACAATGTGACACTAGTTGATCCAGTAAAGTCCACAAACATAAATCAACTATCTCTCCTTCATGGATCTATTGAGTCTGGTTCAATCGAGGAATCAACTGTTAGAACTTCTTTCAGTGCAAACCACCAAGTGGAAACATCACCATTGCATCCTATTTCAACTCCAGAAGATTCCTTTAGTGGCGTGGCGTGGATAATGCACAGCATGTGGATCCTGTAAGAATATCATCTGCTAGCTCAGACGAAGAAAGTGTGGATTTAGTTTCCCAATCATCAACTTCACCATCTAGAAGGGAAGCTTCAATCTCAAAACCATGTAAGAACTGATTCTGATTCCAGTGAACACTCTAGTGAAAATTTTCATCAAGGCATACAGGGTGATTGCAACAATCCAAGAAAACTCTGTTACAGCACTTCTTAACTTATCAATCAATGACAACAACAGAGACAGGTGGTTGAGGATAACCAGATCAGGATAGGGAGGGCTGGGGCTATTAAACCTCTGGTTGAGTTATTAAGTAATGGAACTCCAAGGGGTAAGAAAGATGCTTCCACTGCTTTATTTCACGAAAACAAGGATCGAATTGATGGACCCTGCAGCTGGAATGGTCGATAAGGCTGTGGCTGTTCTAGCAAATCTGGCCACAATACTGGTGGAAGAACTGCGATTGGGCAGCAAGGTGGCATTCCTCTTCTGGTTGAGGTTGTTGAGTTGGGTTCTACTAGAGGAAAGGAGAATGCAGCAGCAGCTCTTCTACATTTAAACATGGTACTCCAAGAAGGAGCTGTTCCACCATTAGTAGCTTTATCACCATCAGGCACCGCAAGGGCTAAAGAGAAGTTTTCTCTTTATCTTCTTTGTTTTGTTACAAAATGTGGTGACTGAGATTTGGTTCTGTTTAGGCCCTGTCTCTTCTGAATCATTTTAGAGATCCAAGGCATGGTGGTGCTGTGAGGGGCTGATTCTTTGTTACCAACTTCTTCTACCATCCAAAAGGTTTTGAATGGACTCTTAAAGAATGTTGCTAATTTATATATTTTCAATTTCTTGTAAAGAGAATAAACATGGATTATATGTATCCTCTTGTAAACAAACCTTACAAATTATACATGTAAATCTTCCTTGTTACAAAAACATGATCTCTAGCTTTTGTTGCTGACTTGTACAAGTTGTTCAATGACATTCAGTTATGTATTAACTTCCAATTCAGTTAGCCAGGGATCTGATCGATCCGGACCTTCTCGTCATCCTTCGATTTCAAAGGGGCAAGGAAGCGCTCTTCAAGTTCTGAAAAAATTGTTGCCTTGATAACAGCAATAGAAACTAGAAAGCACTTTATACTTGGAAATAATTGAAAGTACTGGCAGGGAGCCAATACATGTAGTATTAAGATATTTCTTGATTCCCTATTGTTTGTATTCATTTTTCAATATTTGTATCAGTAGAGGTGAAGCTTCACACTAAGTAGCTAAATAATCGTTATGTTATTTTTCTACAATTTCTAAACCCCAAACTCAAATCCTAAACCCCAAACTCTAACCCTAAACCCCAACCCTCAACTCTCAACCCTAACCCCCCAAATTCATAAACCCCAAATCCGAAACACCAAATCCTAAACCCCCAACCCTAAATCCTAAATCCCAAACTATAAGCCCTAAACCCCCAACCTCCAAATCGAAATCCTAAACCCCAAACCATAAACCATAAACTCTAAACCCTAAACTCCAAATCCCAAATCCTAAACTCCAAACATTAAATCCTAAACTCTAAACCACAAGTCCAACCCCCAAACCCTAAACCCTAAACTACAAACCCTAAATCCTAAATCCTAAACCCCAAACCCTAAACCTTAACCATAAACCCTAAACCCCCAACCTTAAATCCTAAACCCTAAATTCCAAACCCTAAACTCCCAACCTTAAACCCCAAACCATAAGCCCTAAATCCCAAATTCTAAATCACAAATTCAACCCCCAACCCCCAAATCCTAAACCCTAAATCCCCAACTCCAAACTCTAAACTACAAATTCCAAACCCTAAACCACCAACCCTAATCCCTAAACCCTATATCCCCAACCCTAAACCCTAACGGACAAACACTCGACGGTTAGTTAAAGTATTTAATTTGGCGATTATTAGTCATAAGACTATTGACTATTAAAGGTTTATCATATAATGAATATACAACAAGTTTACTAACAACTACACTTCATGTTGTTTTCTATAAATTTTCTTTTTGAAAAATGATATTAATTATTGTTTCAGAGCCAATAGGCAGTAGCATGGCACATTAACGAATTCCACCATTTCTATTATTTAATTCCTTGTTATTCCTACACTTTCATTATTTCATATTGTTTTTATTCAAAATGTTAATGGGCATTTAAGGGTCATTGCACTTTCATATCGTTCACTACATTCATTCCCTTACCGTCGGATATGCCCTGCACCGCTGATCGATGACATGGCCAGTTGGAATCCATTCATTTCATTACCAAAATTAAATCATAAATTTCATTGTCACGGTTGAAATTAAAGTAGCAAAAGAAAAAACCCAAGATAATTAAGTGCTCATGTATTTTGGACCTCAAATTTTCATCCTTTTGTAATTAACAGAATATTTAACAAATTAAAGCACACAAGACGAATATTCCTCTAATCACACATGACGCGACTGAAATAACGACCCTTTTTTCTCAGCCTCACTAGAATAATGATAATAATAAAAGATAACAAAGACAACAGATGTGGTAGATTATGTTGTTAAATTATTTTATTATTCTAGAAAGTAGTGTGATAGTTGACTTATGTTGAAAATGATATAGGAGTTACTTCGATTTATATTTTGTTTTGACAATTATATGCTCCATTTTCTGTGTTGAGTTTGTTCTTTCTTAAAAAAAAAAAAAGTAAAACCTGTTTAAGCTATATATATGAACACATCAGCCCCTTAATTTCATTGTTTAAATTTGCGTACAACATATAATTACGGATCAAGCGGCAAATTTTTTGCTTGAAAATATACTTTAAAAAAATAAAGATTCGTCACCAAAAGTAGTCAGAATTCTAGCTATTTCAAACACTCAAAGCCGCGTGTCCTTCTTAGCTAAGATTGTAAAAATATAATAATAACAGTGTGTTATTATATTTTGATTTAGAGGGGAATAGATTCGACTAAATTCAATGGATTGGCTCACCTTTGCATCATTATGATACTATATAATTATACCAATGAATTAATGATTTTGTTTTAAATACTGACAAGCCTATGATCTATATATTGTAAGTTTCAGTTACTATATTATATTAAAAAAATATAGAGAAATAACTTTTCTACACGTCAACATAACCCAACTCTATTATAATTTAAATTTTATAAATAAATAAAATTTTAAAAATTAAAATTCAAAATTCAAAAAAAATTATTTCTACATTTATTCTAATCACATTTATAATCCACAGTAAAAATAATTCATACAAAATCTAATCCCTTTCTATTCATTTGAAAACAGTCAAATCTCTTCCTCCACAAATCCGCCGTCTCCACGTATTTTCGACGCTGCCGCTCATTGACCACCATCGCATCTTTCGTCGTGCTGTGCGACCTTTTCCACGCATCTCGTCACCGTCCTTTTTTCGTCGACGTCGTCGCCCACTGTCCCGACGCATCTGCACCGCTGCGGCCCCCATCCGTTGCGACGCAGCCACCTCCGGTCCCCCATTCGCGATGCGCGATCAACTATTCCGATCCATGGCGACTCCTCCACTCGCGATGCGTGGCCTTCGTGGCTTCCTCCTCGCAACGTGCCACCACGAGTCTCCCACCGTACATGCAACACCGTCTAAGATGTCGTCGCCGGTCACCCTACGACTCTTCTTCTTCTCCTCTCCTATTTGGTTTTAAATGATCATTTTAACTAGTTTTTTTTCCTATGTTTTGTATATATATTTTTTTAGGATTTGGATGATTTTGGTGGTTTTTTTGGAGTTTGGACATTTTTTTTAAAAGAGAAATTAGAATTTACGTAATAAATAGTAAAAGATGAATTAGAATAAAAAAATAATTAATAATCATTAATATTGTATTTTTTTAAAATAAAATTTAAATAATTAATAATTAATGACAATTAATTAACATAAAATATAATTTAAATATATTTATTAGCTTATTGTTGGTTATACCTCTTAGTTTTCTAGTGAAATTGTATTATGTTATGTTACCACTAAGATTGTAATGTTTTAAAATAGTTTTTTCTGTTACTATTTCTAATAATGTAGTGTAGTCGTGTGTCATATGGTTCGCACAACCTTTTTCTTTAATTAGTTCTATTGCTTAAAATTATTATAGGTTAGTTCTGTTGCGTACTATAATATAAATGATATAAATAACGATTCATAATATGTTTGCATACATAATACATGTAATTAGGGATGGCAAAAATTTTCAGCGGAGCGGGTATCCGCGGAGATTTATCCGTTACGGAGCAGATTTGGGGACGATTTTATACCCGCGAGGACGGGGGCGGGAATAGAGGTCCCCATCCCGTGGAGACCTGTTTAAATCCCGTTTATGTAAAAAGACTAGAATACCCTTTATATATATATATATATATATATATATATATATATATATATATATATATATATATATATATATATGTCATATGAAGGAAGGTGAAAACTCTAGCCGTCACACTTGCAAAGTTGCAATTCACAATCTTCAACCTAGTCTCTGTCTCTCCGAACTCTTCACCAATCACCACCCTCAAACCTCAGTCTCTCGTCCTCTCTGAACCACGCACAGTCGCACCATCACCACCACCGACCGCCACCAACTGCCACCTCTCGCCCTCTCAGTCCTTCACCGCTACGGCGCTACCTCCCACCCCTCAGTCCGTCACCGTCACCGTCATCTTCACCGTCTTTGCGTCTTCGCCGGTCGTCACCTCTTCTCTAGTCGTCGCGCCTTTGCTTGTCGTCACCTCTTTGCCGTCGGGTAACTGGGTAAGGTATAGAACACTGCTCACACATGCTTTACTGCTGCTTCTCCTCTTCACTTCTCACGGTGAAACCATCAGTCTCGTCTCATCTCCTCTCCTCGAACATCGCCGACCGCCGATCGCTGACTGCCGCGTCTCCTCTCCTCTCCTCTCCGCCTACTGGATTTCTGATTTAGGGTAATTAGGTTTAGAGTTCTGAATTTTCTGATTATGATTTCTATTTAGGGTTGATTTGATTCTGAATTTTTTATTTAGGATTATTAGGTTATTAGTTCTGAATTTTCTGATTTTGATTTCTATTTAGGGTTATTTGATTATGGATTTTTAAATTTTGCTAATTAGGTTCTAAGTTGTAAATTTTTTATTCTGATTTTTATTTTGGTATTTTGATTTTTTCATAATTTTCTGGTGATCATTACCGAATCAATGTGATTCTTGAATCTAAGAGGTTTGCAACATTCATCCTAGTTTGATATCGACATGTAATATTCCCTGTTTACAAAATATTTAGAAAATTTATGAATTCCAAAAATGCTGTTTACCATTGAAACGATCACAGGCAAGATTTTTTTAAGATAAAAACAAAAATTTGTTGTACATTATCTCACGGCTTCAATTTTTCAATGAGCCACAAAATTGGTCCCTGATTATTACTTATAACATATATATTTATTGATTTTCTAATTCCGTTGATTTTCTTTGAAGCATGCTTAAAGAATATTCATCCATCTCTTCAGTTACATGTATAGCAATTATTAATTTCATGTATCAATTTTGAATTTTAGCAATTTTTTTCAATTTTTATTATTTTTTACTAAAATCCGCGGAGACCCAAGTCCCCGGCGGATACGGAGTCTCCGTTATCCGTCATGGGGATGGGACGGGGACGGGGACGGGGACAGATATTGGGGGCGGGGACATTTGCCATCCCTACATGCAACTGCATATGTATTTTATTTCATTTATACTGTAAATCTCAATTTATTTAGTTGAGCTGGTAGTCAGATTTTTAGGCAAAAATCTCGGTTATTAGTGATATCCCAAAAAAATTTTTGTCGTATGTAAATGAGATAAAAAAAGATACAAATTCGTAATTACTCTACAAATTATCTATTTTGATAAATAAAAAAATTAAATTATTTATTTAAAAAAATCTAAAGATGGAAGTTGACATATGTACATGTAAAATGTGAAAAATGAGTATGTATTTAGTAGTCATTTTTAGCGTTTTAAAAATTTATTAGTGGATATATAAATTACATTTAAAATCATTTTCGCATAGAATACGTAATTTTGTCTTATATTTTTTGGTAAAAAAAATAAATTTAATTTTGGACATGTAAAAAATAAATATAGTAATTTATACAATCATCCAATATATCAATGCATTTAAATGATTTTTTAAATAGTAAAATTATAAATTAATTACTTTTGTTAATGTGAACTAAATAAAATATAATACATAATTGATTGTCTATATAAAATTTTTTTATATTAATAATATATAAAAATTAAATTCACAAAAAATATATATTTAGCAAGATGATAACAAAGATAAACTTAAAAATAATATTAAAGTATTATTAATTCATTTTAGAATAACAAATTAAATACTTATTTTTTAAAATAAATCTTATAATTAAACGTGAAGGACAATGGACAGGAATTATGGTTTCGAATTGCAATAATATTACAGTTGTAATCGGCACTATATACAATTCCGTCAAACCGTAATTTTTCCGTTTCACACAATATATATGACTACAACGTAATTTTTCTTTTAGTTTACTTTATACTAAATTCCTTCTTTTTATTTTTCACTAATAATAAAAGATTAAATTCTAATTTTTTTTGTCGTAAAAATTCTGATATTATATTGAGTTTATCTATTTTTTGTTTTAAGGACGTATGTTAAGTTTATAAATTAAGTTTTTTTTTGATTTAAGAATTAAAAAAGAGAGTTAAGAGTGTGGAAGCGTAACTGAATTTGTGAGTATAATCGAAAGAGTTTGGTTGTTTGATCTTTCTCAATCAAAGCCTTTTGTATTCCTAATAAGATTGAATTGCAATTCTGATGAAAAAAAAAAATCTACAAAAATAGCTTTTTTGATGTGTTAGGAACCAAAATCGTGAAGTTACTATTTATATTTGAGTATACCATTCATTAATTAAACCCTAAATTCCAAATAAAATAATATTTTTAATTTTATTCTCATTTAATTTCAAATTAAAAATAATAATGACTTATTTAATTAAACATTTATAATAATAAATGAAATCACCGTTATATAAGTAATAGCTTAATTTATTATTATAATTAATATATGTATTGTTCATAAATAAATTTAAAAATAATAATTTTTTAACAAAAATTTTTAATACATTTATTTTATATTTATTAAATAAAAATATTTAAAACTTTTTAGTAATGTTAAATTTATTATGTTAGCTAAACCCTATTATATTATCAAATTATGTATCCTAAACATTTAAAACGGTGATTGTGGATTATTGGATCTAATTTATAATATTCGGATTTAGTGGCGGAGTTTGAAACAAAATTTTGAGACCATATTTAACATAAAAATTTAATAATAATATTTATATCAAAATAAAATTTATAAAAATATAATTATTTTTTAAGTTTGTTACTAATAAGATAATAAATAAATAATTTTACAGATAAAAAAATATAGAATAATTTATAATAGTACTCTTTGAATTTTTAGTGACTTAAATAGAGAGTGTTACTTGTTGAATAAAAAATGAAAAAAAAATTAATATATTTTTTTTTAAAAAAAAATTAATATATTTTTTTTTTAAAAAAAAATATTCTAAATTATAATAAAGTATGAGTCAATTATTGAACTATTCTTTATTTAAAAAAAAAAAATTATTAATTTTTTTGTAAAAAATTTGGGAGGCCATCACCTCCCATTGTCTCAATTAAACTCCCCCAATGCTCGGACTGGATCATTTGTTCCATGATCAGTGGACAGCTTTTATAGAAGAAGACATGCATACGCTCCTTGATATGACTCTCAATGTTACTTCTCAAGAGTGCAACCTCTTCCTCATTTAATTTGTTCTTTTCTGTGGAGATCAGAAGACACTCATGTTGATTAGATTGTTATTATTTTCTTAATTATTATCCAGTAATCTTCACTAATATTTACTTTTATATATAATGATTGAATCTCTAGCTAATTATTTGATGTGTATATAACTATATATATACATATAATAACGACATGGGAACTAAAAGGTCTATATGAACGTAACTTTAATTTAATTTATAATTATTATATTGGCCTATGTGCATGTGCGTGTGGACAGATACACCCACATCATATATAGAATAAATTTCTCTTTTATGATTTATGTCTAAATCACTAAATCATATTTTGTAAGGTCTGTATTATGAAAAACACTAAATCATATTTATTTATTTATTAATTTTTGCAAATTGAATGTGTTTCTTTCAGAATTTTAGGGGAAAAAAAGGACTCCACTTTACTTATTTAATCATTTTTTCTGCATTTTTTTTCCAATATTCCAATTAGAAAAATCATTTTAAGGTTCTTTAATTTTGGTAACTATTATAGGATAGAAATATAGAGGCAAATTCAGATAGAGAAACTTCTGTAAAAAAATAAACATAAAAAATAGATAAAATAAACATAAAAAAATAGACAAAATGAAATTTATCTAATAATTCGTTAAGTGCTGTCAAATGGTAACAATGTTTCGCTAGGATTTTTTTATTTTTAACAGAATTTTTGTGCCGTCAAGGTCAACATTTTAAAAATTTTCTCACATCAATCATTAACAATTCTCTACTACATCAACAACTCAAAACCTCCTACAAGTCTACGTTCTTCTATCACACAGGATCAGAGCATGGAGGCTAGGAGGGGGAACAGACTAGAAAAGTTACCGGAGAACGAAGATGATGGTGAGGGTTTGATACCATTGAAGGAAGAAGATATAAGGAGAGGAATTTCGAACTGCATTGACAGTCTAATTGACAAACTGTTCGCTGATAAACAGTTCTCTACGGAGACAATGGAGGAAGCATTGCAGGCAATATGGAGACGTTCAGAGGGTTTTAGAGTTATAGAGATAAGACACAACCAATTTCACTTTTTCTTTGATAGAGAATGGGATGTGATGAGAGTGGAGAAGAGTTCACCATGGTTATTTAAGGATTACGCGCTTCACGTCCAATGGTGGAAGGAAGGGATGAAGGTTGATGAACAGAGAATTAGTATCATCGTGATATGGGCTCAAATTTTGGGGAGTTCCTGAAGCCTTTAAAACCTTAGAAGTGACTCATAAACTGGGAGGAGGATTGGGTAAAGTGGTAGATGCAGGTTTTTTTTTATGTTAAAGGGCAAAAAACCAGAATAATAAAGAAAAAAGTTGAAATAAGTGGAGAGCAAATTGTCAAAGACATTCTCAATATGATTGGTCTAGATAAAAACAAAGTAGAGGTAGTGGTACGATATGAGAGGTTGGGCACAATCTATACCTACTGTACACGAATAGGCCATGATCATAAATTGTGTCTCGAGTTCATGGAATATGCTAAGGAGGAGAGAGTTAATGAACATAAAATAGGAGAATGGGTGAGAGCCGATCAATTTTTGAACAAGGGTGGAAGTGAAGGAGAAAGACAAACCCGAGAAACAAACAAGACCCTAAGCCAACCAATCAGTAAGGTGCAAGAAACCGATGCCAAATGGCCTCATAGAGGGTTTTACTAGTCTCAGCTTCAAGGAGTCAGTGATGGGAGTAGCAAGGAATGGAGTACGAATAAAAATGACCAAAATGAAGGAAAAGAGCTAGATATAGGTAAAGAAAATGCGACACAATTCAGTTCAATGCAGTCTGGGATGTAGGACAAGACTATTACCTTAAACTCCTCTAATTCTAGTAGAGCCTTAATAGATAGCCTAAGAGATAATGTTCCTCCAATTCACTATGGCAGTCAGTTTAAGCGCCTAAAACATTCAGCTAGGAAGAATACTGAAGTTGTTGAATCAGTGAGTGGAGTTAAAAGGAGAGCAGAGAAAACAACAGAGAAATTATATATAGAAGTGGAGAGGGTGGAGGGTGCCAGCCGTTCAATGGCACTCTCAGCACCACGAGAATCCTTTCATGGAACTGTCGGGATTTGGAAAGACTCCTGACAGTTCATAATGTTAAATGGATGTGTCAATCCCACTCCCCCAAGTTGGTTTTTCTCTGTAAAACTAAAAATCAAACTTGACTTGTTGAACAGAAACTCAGATCATGTGGATTCACAAATTTTACTATTGTTAATTCAAGTGGTCTATCGGGAGGTATAACTCTGACAAGGAAGAACTTTATTGAGGTAAGAATAGTTGCTCAAAATTATTTTTCGGTGATTGCTACATATTTTCCTTCGGCTATATACTCCTCGAGCTCTGCATATTTTTCCCGGGCCTTGGTCAGCTCGTCCACGGATTGATCCTCTCCCCAAAGACACAGGTGTAGCTCTCCTCAGCCTTCTTTTTCAAACCCTTCGACATAGCCAGGGCTGCCTCCACCTATTTAGTTTTAGCCCAAGTTTTACCCAAGTCGGATAATAATGCATCCCTTTCCTCCTCAAGCTTCCTCTTTGCCTCCTTCAGAGAAGCCACCTTGGCCTGTGAAGCCACCAAGGAACTGTGGGTAGCATTCAGGGGATTCTTTTCCAACTCCCTGGCCAAGGCCGCACAAATGTCCGTTGTCTGAATTCCACCTCGGGGTAGGAGCTGGAGATGATTTTTGATGGACACATCATCCATACTAATGTGGGATGATGGAGAATATGTTTTTCACTCCAAGCAAGTCCGTCAAAGCTCTTGTCGTATATGCTCTCCAGCTCAGTAGTCTTCTGTCTTTTAGTATTCGGTTCAGAGGAAGAAGGAAGAGGAAGGACTGCGGAACTGTCCAAGGTGGAAAAGGGACGCTGGGACGGGTATAACCTTTCGAGAGGCTGACAAATTGAGTCCGACTTTGAGGGTGAAGACCGGGCAATAGTGTCACTAGCTTTCTTTAATTATGTGCCTCGAGCCAGAACGTTTTTTCTGGTGGCCTGAAGTGTCTTCATGGAAGGCAATTTAGGAGCCAATCTTTCTGCAACACCCAAATAAAGACACCTTAGTTGTCAACACAACCTTACAACCAAAATTTATAAGCAAAAGGAAGGAGGGCTACCTAGCTCAATCTAGAATTTATTGGGATCCCTTAAAAATTTTTTGGTGTCCAAATAAGGAGTTTGGCCCCAACACTCATGAAACAAGCCAACTACACTCTCCTCAATATCGTCTAAATCATCTATATTATACTTAACTATTACAGGTTTCTCTTCCCAGTACAAAGAAAAATAGGGTTCTTCGTTCTCGTCAAGGAAGAAAGGTTGGGCATCCTCAATGGCTCGGACTTTGAAAAAATAGTTCTTGAAATCATGAAATGACTCATCGAAGATAGCAAAAACTTTCCTCTCCTGGACAGCTCGGAAAGAAATCCAACCTAGTTTTTTAGAAGAACTAAAAGGTCTGGTTAACACAAAGAGGTAAAAGAAGACTTTAAGAGAAGGTCGGATATCCAGTTCCTGACAAAGAAGCTGGTATATTTTCAGAAAATCCCATGAATTAGGGTGTAGTTGGGTAGGAGCAACGTTGTAAGCCCAAAGGACATTAATTTCAAAATTGAAAAAAGGTAGTCTAACATCTAACTTAGTGAAAAAGCAATCATAAGCATAAAAGAAAGGGCGTTTTGACCTATCAAGTGGGAAAAAACACACCCTCTCCTTGGGATCAGCAACAATTATTTCATAGTTCCTCTCATCCTTCCGGTTTCACACAACCTATGGTACCTACGAAAGGTCTCGACATACTCTCTATCAATAACAAGGAAGGGAGTAAGAACCGATATATCTACTCAGGTCAGGTGAGATGGAACTTTGGTCAACATATTGTGAATTACAGATCGAGACATAAGAGCTATACCTACAAAATAAAGAAATCATCACAAAAGAATTCGGACACTAATAAACCCCAATTTTAGGGTTTATCTTATATTGAATTTAATGGATTTTATCAAATTTTCCCACATTTATTCACTAAAATAGCATGATTTTGTAATTCTCCCTAATTTGTGCTTAAGAGTGAAAACATGCTTTTTAGGCCTTTAATTAGATAATTTTAATTCACTTTAATTCCATTCGATGCCTTGATATGTTTGTTGAGTGATTTGAGATTCATAAGGCAAGGATTGGGTGGAAGAAGTGAAAAGAAAAGCATGCAAAGTGGAGAATTCCTGAAGAAATGAGCATTTGTAGAATTCATAGCGACGCGTGTACATGGCTCACGCGTATGCGTGATCTGGAAAATCGCAATATGACGCGTACGCGTGACAAACAGCACGTGACCTTATTAAAGGCAACACGCTGGGGGCAATTTCTGAAGCTATTTGATGCAGAATTCAAGAGGGAATAAGGGGGGAGCAATTAGTGTAGCTTAGGACTATATTTTAGCGTAGTTTTCTAGAGAGAGAAGCTCCCCCTTCTCTCTAAAATTAAGTTAGATTTAGTTTAATTTCTCTTAGATTCAAGCTTTAATTCTTGTTTTCATCTAGTTTCTTTTACCTTTCCTTGTTCTTTTGCCCTAATTTTCTTAGTTTATCTTGTTAATTTTTCATTTTGGTCATTTTTATGTTTATGAACTATTGTTGATTTTGGTTTTCATTTAATGCGATTTGATGTTTTATGTTCTTTTAATGCTTGTTTGAGTTAATGTTATTTATTTCTTGCATTGGGTAGTTTTAGATTTTATATTCTTGCAATTTTACCATGCTTTTCTTTTATGCCTTCCAAGTGTTTGATAAAATGCTTGGCTTAAGTTTAGAGTAGAGTTTTGAGCATTCTTGGCTTGGAAAGAGAAATTAGGCCATCTTGAGTTATTAATACCCAATTTAGATTGGTGATCTAGAGTTGTTAGTTAATATTATTTCCGTTGACGCTAATCTTTTGCAAATTCAATTAGTAAGTAGACTAGGACTTATAGATTGAGATTAACTAGTCTTATTTGATTTTCTCCCGATATTGGAGATAATGAAATAGGATTATCTCTTGATAATTAATGTGTCATGATTAATGACTATGATAGAAAGCCTTGATTCTCAATCCTTGCCATGGATGCCTTTTCAGTATTTGTTATCTTTAGTTGTTTATTTTAATATCTTGCCATTTAAATTCTTCCCCTTTTTATCAACCCACCTTTGTGAATCTCATAACCAATAATTGAACACTCGATTGTGATTCCTAGGAAGAACGACCTGGGACTAATACTCTCGGTTATTTTTATTGGGTTGAACTTGTGACAACCGAAATTAAACTTTGATTAAAGGTTGTTTGTCGGTTTGGACTATACTTGCAACGTAATTATTTTGTGAAAAATCCTAACCGACGATAACCTTCTTTCAAGTTTTTGGCGCCGTTGCCAGGGAATTACAATGTGTGCTTGTTATTGGTTATTGTATATATGTTAATATTGTGAATAACTTGATTTTTGGTTTGTTTTCTAGTTTTTGCTGGTTGTAGCATCTTATTTTTCTTGTTTCTTGTTAGTTTTTGACTTTATTTTCTCTTGCTACTATGAATTCTCACCATTTTGGCTATAAGTTTGGTTCAAACTATGTTGTAGGAAATGAAAGCTTCAATGAGGATATGCATCAAGGATTTGGGAATCAAATGTGGGAGGAGCCTCAATCATATAGACAACCTTCTTGGCAACAACCTCCTCTGGTTTCTTATGGGTACAATCCAACTCCTAATGCATACCAACCTAATGGATGTGGTGACCTTCATTGTGGTTGTCAACCACAATCACCATATGCATATGACCCTTTCCCTCAACATAATCCTCAATAACCTTACTAACAAGCCCATTCCACCATTCACCTCCATATGATTCTAATCCATACCACCATACCAACAATCATATGAACCACATCTATAGCCACCACCATTCCAACATCAATACCCCAAGAACCACCATCTCCATATACACCACTTCAATACTCTCACCAATATGAACCACCTTCCAACTATGACACCTTTCCTCCAAACAATGAACCATTTTTTCCACCACCGCCCTCATTGGACGAATTGCTCAAACCCCTAATGCAAGAACAAAAAGATCTTTATTCTCGTCTTCAAAAGCAAGAAGAAGAGGATCAAAAGAAGCTAAAGAGGTTAGAAACCTTGATGGCCACCATAACCGAAGCCGTTCACCACTTAGTCTCCCTACGTTCATGCAATCAAAGTACTCCCATTGATAAATATGGAGGATCAACAAAAGAGCATAGTGAGGAAGTGAACTTAGAGCTTCAAGGTGAAGAAAAAGAGTTGAGGCAAGAATTACAACAAGAGGAGGAAGTCGAGATCATTAGTACTGAGGAAGTAGTTGGAGAATTGAGAGAAATTGATCAAGAAGTGGATTCCATCATTAGTGAATTTTTGTCCACATTGATCAATCCCCTTGTTGATCTTGTTGAACCCTCCCCTATTGAATTTGAAATGGGTGTTGATGTAGATCTTACACAACCTCTGAGGTACGATTTGAGTGATGGAGAGGAGCTAGAAGAAATTGGTGAAAAAGAGGTTGAATTGGAAGAAGCTTATCAAGTGGTTGAGGCCCTTCGAAGAGGATGGACGGGAGTGGAATTTGCTTTGTCAAGATCATTGGAAAATCCTCTACCTAAGTCACCATCTATTCCTTCATTTGAGTGGATAAAACTTATTTCTCTTAGCTTTATTCTCCCACTTGAATTTGATTTGCTTGAAACGGATTGCCAACTTAGGGCGCTTTGTGGAATGAAGCGTAAGAGAAGGATGTTTGGTGGTTGGCGTTGTAAGTCTAGGCTCATTATAGTTGAGGCTTCAAGGATTAGATGCAAAGGTTGGACTAGTGCTCAATTGGATGGGTCTAGGAGGATAGTTTGGTGCCTAATTGAATTTGGCTTGCTTACCACCCAGTTGGAATTGTGATGATCAACTTAAAGACGGGTGTGAAAACAAGATTTAGGATCCCGGATTACAAGAAGAGGATCAATTTTGGGAGCTCCGAGCTTGTGGAGAACTTCACCAAGGTTTGGTTCATTTGATTGGAATTTCTGGCAATCATTTGAAGTCCAAGTATTGGTGGAAGTTTGAGAATGAATTCAAGCATAAGCCTCCTTGATTAGAGCTGCCTATAAGTCCAACTTAACGACAATAAATAAAAGTGCTAGGTGGGAGACACCCCACCATGGTAACATCTTTCTATTTTTTTTCTTTTGTAAATATGGGTAAAATTAGTTTAATTTCATGTTTAGTCTTGTTTGTTTGGTTTATTTGGTAGTCTAGGGTATTAAATAAGGTTTGGTGGTGTTTAGATGGCTGTTTGGCTGTTTAGAATGCTATGTTTGGTGCTAAAACTTGAAAAAATTTGAAAAACAGAGCACCCAGCCACGCATACGCGTGACCCCAAGATTCCAACCTCTCACGCGTGCGCGTGCCTGACTCGTACGCGTGACCCCTGAAAAATCACCATGCGGGAATGGTGCGTGAGTGCTGCTGCTGCATGACTCCAACAGAGAGTTGTGCGTGAATGGTGCGGACACTGTGCGTTTAACACAATTTTGTCCCACGTGTATGCGTGCCCGACACGTACGTGTCACCCTCTATTTTCACCTTCTCACACCTACGCGTGCCTGACGCGTACGCGTCACATCCTATTTTCCTATTCCACGCCTACACGTGCCTGATGCATACGTGTGACACCACTGTCCTGTTTCATACACTTCTTTTCTTCCCTTCTCTCCATTTCTTTTCTTCTTCTCTCTTCTCTTCTTTTCTTTCCATCATTCAACCATCATCCACCACCACCATTCACCATTAGTTAGTTGGTTTGAATTTTTATTTTAGTAGATTAAGTTGTTAGTTTAGGTTATATTTTCATGCTAAGTGTTGGATTATTAATTTGTTTTGCTGATTGTGCTGAGATATTGCTGCTGATTACTGATAGGATGCTATTTTGGCATCATTGTTGTTAATAGTCATTGTTGGATTCCTTCACTGATGTTACAATTCGTTACTTGGTTTTGAATTTTTCATGATTAACATTTCTGAATATCAAGTATTTATAACATTGCCTTCAAAACACTCTACCTCTTTTGAATTGCATGTTTTGGCTCCCATGTAATTTGAATTCACTATCTATTGTTAGGCAATTGTGTATTATCAATGTATTTTTTGTTAGGTGATGCTTGTTTATGATTGATCTTTATTTACGTCATCTAGTTCATGCATTGAAATTTTGGAATTGTGAATGTGGATGGTAAGCTTACCTAGTGACATATTTTTGAGCTTTTTAAACTTTGTGGACCATGTTTGTTATGTGATGGATTTTAACTTCTATCTTGCTTTTCCTAAGTTACATAGCAACCATGTATCTCACTTTATGTCGATTAGGTGATGCAAAAAACAAAACTCAAAATGTGTCATTGATTGGTGTGTGAGTTCTATATTTTCTTTGTTGCATTAAATTCTCTTACACATCAACCAATGTCCACACAATATCCATTTCAGAATTGCTCGATTATTGGCTTGAGTACTTTCATGCTTCTTTATTGCTTGTTTGCTTGTCTCAACTTACAAGTTTTCTTTGAAGTATATCAAGCACACTAGAATGAGTGAAGTGTATGCTTTCTTTTGTGTACTTGTGACATAGCTTTTAATGCCAGTGTGTGTGTTCTAAACTGCATGCAACTTAGAACTCACACACTATTTTTTCTTAATGTCACACTAATTCACTCACTCCATTTTAGTGGTTCTTACCTCATTCCAACAATCTACGCTTTCTTGCTTTTGCATTTTCTCATCTTACGGTGTTATTTTCTATTTTTCATGGATGATTCACCATAAACAACAAGGGAAGCGGGAGAAAGAACATGCAGCAGCCGATTGATCCACCAGCTGAAGGTGGCAACCCGTGTAGTCACTATACCCCCTTGCTCATCTTTGAATGCATCGAAAACGGTGCAAACTTTTAAGTGTGGGGAGATCATTCGACCAATCGGCCAATCGTAGGTGACAATTTCTAATCCTAACACTTTTATATTTTATTTTATTTTATTACTATGTCCTTTAAAATTTTTAGTTGCATTTTCTTGGCTTGCATATATATAATAAACTTAGTCAAAATAATGAAATTTTCCAAGAAATTTATCTATAGGGCACCCCAATTGATTTGAGTAAAAAAATTCTCGTTGAACTTGCTTGAATTATATACTGTGGAACATGTTTTTCAGCTAAGAATACATAAGCTTGTGAGTTCTTGAGCCTAATTGTGTGGTTACATCATATAACCATTATTTTTCTTCTTGTGTGTATTATTCTCTTTCTATGATTGTAATATTTGATTTGTTTGATTCTTTATGTCCATTATTTTGTGTATGAATGCATTTATATGATTGATGCCTTGATTTCATTTGAGCTCACTTACCTAAATGGCCTTACCTTTTACCTACCATTGTTAGCCAACTTTGAACCTATGTTAATCCCCATTTGTTCCTAATTTTAGCACATCACTACCCCTAAGTGAAAAATAATAAATATCCCTTGTTTGGGTCTTTGATTAGCTTAGACTAGTGAGAGTATGTATCATTCAAGTGTGAGAAATTTGAAAATATTGGGTGAGATAAAAGTGTATTTTATAGTTTTGTTGAAAATTTTAGGAATTGGGTACATACTCATGCATTAAATGTTTAAAACCATATGCATTAATGCTTTTGTATATACCTTATTGTGAAAAAAAAATAAATAAAGAAAGAAAAAGAAAAAAAATATAAAAATAAAAAATAAAGAAAAAGAGAAAAAAAACAATAAAAAGGGGACAAAATACTCCAAAGTTAAGTAATAATGAAAATGCATACGTGATATGAAATGAAAAGAATGCATGAGTGTGTGAAAAAGTGAAGAATGGGTAGTTAGGTTTGCTTTGAATTATATAGGTTGTTATAGTGTTAGGTGAGAGTTTAAGTTAATCAAATATTCAAATTTCAAGCTCACTTAGCCATATATATCCTTACCTTGACCTTAGCCCCATTATAACCTTTGGATAAGTCCTCATAATATTTGTATGCATGCATTGAATAATTTTTTATTGTTAGATGAAAAACAAATCATGTAAAGTATGATTAGAGGAGAATTGAGTGAATCAACCCTATACACTTGAGCGATTAGAGCGGATACATATCCGGTGAGGGTTCGATTGCTCAATTACATGTTTTCACCTATGATCACCTCTTATTCTGCAAGTTTATAATTCTTTTCAATAACTCTATCAATTGTGGATTTGTTACTCTAGCCCTTGTGTTCATATATGTATTCTTGGAAATTGATTTATTTTGACCAAGTAGTTGCATGCATTTAGATAAATTACATTTAGATAGAGTGCATATAGATAGTTTGTATTGAATAAATGTTGATACCCCTTGTTTCTTTCTTGAGTTTAGCATGAGGACATGCTTGGTTTAAGTGTGGGAGGTTGATAAACCCCAATTTTAGGATTTATCTTGTGTTGAATTTAGTGGATTTTATAAACTTTTTTCACATTTATTCACTAAAATAGTATGGTTTTGTAATTCTTCCTAATTTGTGCTTAAGAGTGAAAACATGATTTTTAGGCCTTTAATTAGTTAATTTTAATTCACTTTAATTACATTAGATGCCTTGATATGTTTGTTAAGAGATTTCAGATTCATAAGGTAAGGATTGGGTGGAAGAAGTGAAAAGAAAAGTATGCAAAGTGGAGAATTCATGAAGAAATGAGCATTTGTAGAATTTATGGCAACGCGTGTACGTAGCCCACGCGTACGCGTGACCTAGAAAATTGCAATATGACGCGTACACGTGACCGACGCGTATGCGTGACAAGTAGCATGTGACCTCATTAAAGGCAACACATTGGGGGCGATTTCTGAGCCATCCAAGCCCAAATCCAACTCATTTCTGAAGCTATTTGATGCAGAATTCAAAAGGAAACAAGGGAGAGCAATTAGTGTAGCTTAGGACCATGTTTTAGGATAGTTTTCTAGAGAGAGAAGCTCACTCTTCTCTCTAGAATTAGGGTAGATTTAGGTTAATTTCTCTTAGATTCAAGCTTTAATTCTTGTTTTCATCTAGTTTCTTTTATCTTTCCTTGTTCTTTTGCCTTAATTTCCTTAGTTTATCTTGTTAATTTTTCATTTTGGTCATTTTTATGTTTATGAACTATTGTTGATTTTGGTTTTCATTTAATGTGATTTGATGTTTTATGTTCTTGCATTGGGTAGTTTTAGATTTTATATTCTTGCAATTTTACCATGCTTTTCTTTTATGCCTTCCAAGTGTTTGATAAAATGCTTGGCTTAAGTTTAGAGTAGAGTTTTGAGTATTCTTGGCTTGGAAAGAGAAATTAGGTCATCTTGAGTTATTAGTACCCAATTTAGATTGGTGATCTAGAGTTGTTAGTTAATATTATTTCCGTTGACGCTAATCTTTTACTAATTCAATTAGTAATTAGATTAGGACTTATGAATTGAGATTAACTAGTTTTATTTGATTTTCTCCCGATGTTGAGATAACAAAATAGGATTATCTCTTGATAATTATTGTGTCATGATTAATGACTATGATAGAAAGCCTTGATTCTCAATCCTTGCCATGAATGCCTTTTCAGTATTTGTTATCTTTAATTGTTTGCTTTAATTTCTTGCCATTTAAATTCTTGCCCTTTTTATCAACCCACCGTTGTGAATCTCATAATCAATAATTGAGCACTCGATTGTGATTCCTAGGGAGAACGACTTGGGACTAATACTCTCGGTTATTTTTATTGGGTTGAACTTGTGACAACCAAAATTAAACTTTGATTGAAGGTTGTTTGTCGGTTTGGACTATACTTGCAACGGAATTATTTTGTAAAAATTCCTAACCGATGATAACCTTCTTTCAGACACCAAACAAAGGAAGTCAGATTTTTATCATCAAAACGAAAAATACAATCTTAAAAATGGTTTTTCAACAAAGAAACTCAAGATACCTAAATGGCATCACTTTTGAACAAGCAAAAGCGACACCATTTGGAGACAATACAATTATAGTACATAGCAACAATCTCAAGCAGCGACAGTTTCAAATAGCTTCAAGACACAATAAGTAGCTAAGAAAATGCAAAAGTCTCTGTCACCAACAACATTTCAAATCACTATTCAAAGTATCATTCAAAGAAAGGAAATACAAGTACTACCCAGAGCAAATCGAAAACAGAAAACGAGAAAAAGCACCAACCTTGGTGAAACGCAAAAGGAGAAGGGCATGTCAAACAGATAAAAACACGAACGATCCTCTCCTAAAGTACGAACAAAACCCTCTAAAAGCTTCAAGAAAGAGAAATCTTGAACACTGGCATTTATAAGAAACAGAAAAGGAAGAAAAGGGAAAGAATGAAGCATTTATAAGATACAAAGGGAAAAAAAGAAATTTTGCACCCCTCTTTAAGTGCCGCACATAAAACCCAAGGAAACTGCCGCGTAATGTATGCCATTTCATTAAAACGATGTAACGTTCTAAAATTTTTCAAAACACGTTAAGTACCCGACCTCTTGAAAGCGGCGTACCCGACGAAGAAAACTGGAACCACAAATGCTTGAACCCGACTCCATGAAAAGCTCGGATTCGAATAGGGACACTGTTCATACCCTGGTCCAAAATATAAAGTAAGACTCAATAAAGATAAATACCCACAAAAAAGGTGGCTCCTCTCTACCTGCCCGACCTCATAAGAGGTCGAGTACGACGACAAAAAGATCGACTCTGCTTATTTAAATAAGCAACCGAACCCTAAAATATCTCGTACTATCTCTTTACTCTATTTAGAAGGAAGATCTCAACAAATTCCCAATATAAAGGGAACGATCATCTACCAATAATGGTGGAACTACTCTAAAAGGTGGTTACTTCTCATACTATAAATACACTGACATCCCTCGGTATATTCAAGTCTCAATCTACTAAAAACATGCTCAAAGCCCTTGCTAACTTAAGTATCAGAGTCTCTTGCAGGTACCACCCCCACCTCCTCACGCGAAACTTGAACGGCAACATCTTAGTACCATCACAAGTTAGACGCTACCTCAGAAGGAATCTGGACCTCACGTTCAAGCCCAAATCATTGTTACAAGTAACTCTCCAAACAAATATTTTATAAAACAAAAAATTATTGAATTAAATATTTTATTATATTCATCTAAAAAAACAAGAATACAAGATAGGACAAAACAAAAAGTCTTATCATTATTGTTTCTATTTTAAAACAGTTATTATCAACCACAACGTATAAGACAAAACCAAGGATACTCCAAGTTAAACGCCCCTAGAGAAAACAAAAATCTTAATATTCTTATTGGGTAAAACTTTCAGTAGATTCTTTAATTCGAAAACATTAAGTAAAAACGGTCAACAGAAAATTTATTTATATGTTCATTCTAAAATAAAAATTGTGATGACGAAAAATCATACCATTCTCAATTTCACAGTAATAAATTGTTCTAAAGGCAGAGTGTAACAAAATGGAAGCCGAAATTAAATATCATATCATATCATACTCAATTTCACAATAATAATTGACAGACGAATTTATACTATATGATCAGGCCCACGGTGTTGGTTGGTGTGCCATCGCATCAAAATCAAATAATTCATATCAACGAAAATTCAAGGAAACCCTAAATGTTGATTATGTGTTAGAGATTATTTTAACCAATATTGGATTTCAATTGATTGTGGGTCTTTTGATTTATTAAATTTGGTTGAATAAATAATTTGGACACAACTACTGATGTAAATTAGATTTTTTTAAATCTACATAACTAGATTATTATACATTTGATGTTCTAAATTTCTAATATTTGACGACCTATTAATTATTTAATTTTAACATCAACATATTAGTGTAAACATATCTATAAAAGTTAATTAATTAGACACCAAAAGAAATTCTATTAAAATTAATTGAATCTAATTCATCACTTTAAAAATTAGTTTGAAATCATTGAGAGATACTTTTTACTTACAAATATTTTAAAAAAGAGACCTGCTACATATACAAGTCTTTTTGGCTTACAAGTCTTACAAGTTGGCACAAGTCCAACAAAAAACACGCATTACACTCCCACATTCAAGAGTAAATAAACGCACGTTATTCAACCACTTCCTGTTTCCAAAGCGCGCTACTCACCATGCATTATAAACGACTCTTCTTCTTCTTCCTCCATGAAAACGAGTTTCTTGTCAAATTTGAAGATAATGGAACTTCAGAAATACACCCAAACGATTACCGAAATACACTCAAACGATTACAGAAATACACCTAAAGGATTACAGAAATACACCCAAACGGTTACAGGAATTCACCCAAACGATTATAGAAATACACCCAAAGGATTACAGAAATACACCCAAAGGATTACAAAAACTACACCCAAAGGATTTAAGAAATACACCCAAAATTCGTTAAAGTACACTTATGCATAATTCAAAACTCTTTCTCTTTCTCCTCCTCATCTTCTGCTGCTGCTTCTTCTTCAAAAACGATTTCAGAGCTTGATGTCAAAAAACAATGGAAATCGAGAATAACGAAAAAAGAAAACAGAGAGAAAAGCACGTAAATAAAGAAGGAGAAAGAGAAGACAAGAAATGAAAGAAGAAGAGAATAAAAAGAAGGTGCAGTGAAAACGTGCAGTAACGGTTGAAGAAGGAGAAAGAGAAGGCAAGAAACGAAAGAAAAGAAGAAGAAGAAGAGGAAGAAGAAGAAAAACGTGCGCAAGAAGAAGAAGAAGGTGCACTTGTAAAGACTTGTATAAAAAAACGCTTGTATGTGGAGAATTTCTCTTTTAAAAATCATATCTTTAAAAAATATGAGACTTGACATTTTAATAAATGCTAGTGTGTAAATATTAAATTTTTTTACATATATAGTTAAACAGGTGTCAAGATTTTAGAGTGTTGTGGCATATAAATTACTACCGTAATTACTGTACTTTAAAAGTCACACTTACACATTCATATTTTTTTTTATAGTAATAAGACCCACACATTTTGAAAAATTTGTTTTTCTTGGTCCCATATTTAATTTTGTTCATTGTTAATCTATTTGCTAACGAAAATTAATTACTAAGATTAATAGAAAAAATAAATGTTTCTAAATTTTATTTATGTTTTTTTATTGTCGTTGTTTTTTATTTTTTAGTAATTAATTAATAAAAGCATTTCTCTAAGCAAATTCATTTGCTAAAGACTCAAATAATGAAATCACTCTTAAAAGTTATATAATTTCTAACAAAAATAGCTAATTAAACATTTAAATGTACATGTATTTATACTGAAAAAAAATTAAAATTATGTCTAAAAATTATTTACTAAATCACTTTATACTATTTTGATATGGATAATAAAATTACATAAAAAGATGAAAATAAATAAATGATATATAAATATATTATCTTAACTAGTTTAAAAAAACTATTTAATACTTTATATATTATCTGAATTAATTTTTAATAAAAACTAAAAAATACTAATGACTTCATTCATATTTGATAAGTTAAATAAACTTGTCTTTTGAGTAATTAGCTATTATTATTATTATTATTATTATTATTATTATTATTATTATTATTATTATTATTATTATTATTACAGCCAAAAACTAATATTAATATGGACATATTAAACTGATACTAAAAAAAAAAGAATAAAATTAGATTTATTACATGATAATAAATCACAACATTAAAGAAGACATATGACAACTTTTCATAATTATTTAATCAAAATATGTTAAATTACTCAAAAATCTTTATTATTAAATAACTAATTAACTAACATTATAAACATCTACATGTTCTGATTATTGGATTTTTTATTTAAATAAATTAAAAAATGTACTTATGATAGAAATAAATAATTTTAAAATTTATTATCGAAATCTATTTTCCAGTCTTATCTTATTTACAGTGTAAACGAGATAAGATATTTACATGTGACACGTGTATATCTCTTTTACAATATAAATGAGATACGTGCATGGATACGTGTTAAATTAATGCGTTTACAGTGTAAAAGAGATACAGTAGGACAAATCTTCAACAGCTATAAAAGGATGTGAAATTTTTGGCATTCTCCACAAACATTTCATATCTTATTCTCCCCCGTTTTTCTCACAAAAAGAAGGAAAAAATATCCAGTAATGGCGGATATGTAGTTGTGTGTGTTTATCCCAATTGTCGTATGAGAAACGGCAACAACGAGGTGATATTTGAGTGTGAGAATCAGTTACTGTTGCGCACTCGACGTGTAAGTTCGTTGTCTGAGTTGAAGAGTTTGATATTGAGCAACCTTGGTAGCACAGGAACGAGAGAGGTCGGAAGGGTGGGGTATAGGTTGCTAGCACCGTTGGGTAATGGAGTTCTCCAGTTTTGACTATTTCGGCTCCTGGGGGACAAGCATGTGCAACTCATGTTTGACATCCATGGGAGAATCATGGCGGAACAAGTGATGGAGCTATCCGCCGAGGTTGGAGATGTTGGTGGTGGTGGTTCTGTACACTCGACCTATGTGCAGGACGACCGACCTCTCGCACCACCACCAAATCATGTCGCCATTCTAGTGGAAGACATGGAGGTGGGTGAGGAAGACTCCGACGAAGAGTATGTTGCCGATAGCGCCGATAGTGATTCTTCTGAAGGGAATGATGAGGAGGAGTTTGTACCAGAGATGCCGGCCTAGACAGCAGTGTTCTATGTTTTGCCTCTCCCCACCCGATTCTAGCACTATCAGTTGTACCAAGTCACTATCATACGTTGGATCTGGAGGTCATGCATGAGAGAACTCCGTTTTCCAACACCGGAGAAGTGGATTACAACCTAGACGGTGGGGTAGAGTTTCAGGTTGACCACAGATTAAAATGCCGGGATGCAGTGATGCAGGGTGTGAAGAACTACAGTATTCGCAGAAGTGCTGAGTACCGAGTGATCGAATTGGACCGATTAAAGTACCTTGTGCATTCCCGTCAAGCTGCAAATGGCTATCCATGGAGTCTCCATGTTGCTTTCCAAAGGAACCTCGGATACTAGTGAGTTCAAGTTTAATTGAGGCGTACTTACTCATTTATGACTGCTATATATTGAGTAGTTTCCAACCATGTATACTTTATTTCGTTAGGGAGGTTCGGAGGGTTGGTGGAGCACATACTTGTTTAGCACCCACCATGTTACAGGACCATCGACAGTTGGACATCAGTCTCATCTACAAGGTCATCTTGCCGTTGATACAGTCCAACCCATCCGTCAGCATCCCTGTCCTGCAAGGTGCAGTTCGACAGAGCTATCACTTCAAACCCTCCTACAGAAAGGTGTGGATGGCGAAGCAAAAGGCAATTGCTCAGATATACAGTGATTGGAAGGAGTCATACAACAAGGTGCCGAAACTACTTCAGTTGTTGCAGAGTTGTTTCCCGGGAACCATTTGTGAGCTAAGATTCGTGCTATACTACGACGGACACCTTCTAGTCCACGACTGTAGTATGTTCGACAAAGTTTTTTGGGCTTTTCCATCCTGTGTGGAGGCTTTCAAGCATTGCAAGCTGTTTCTTTCTGTTGATACGGTGGGGTGTTGCTTATTGCAGTGGCACAAGATGGCAACAACAATATCCTGCCTATTGCTTTTGCCATTGTAGAGTCCGAGAGTACGGAGTCATGGTCATTCTTTCTTACTAATTTGGGACGACATGTCACCCCACAGGAAGGCCTGTTGGTTATTTCTGATAGATCACAGGCTATCAAGATTGCACTCAGCACCGATGAAAGTGGTTGGCAACCTCCTAAGGTGTTCTACGCTTACTGTATTAGACAGATGGCCGTAAACTTCATGACTCATTTGAAGTCAGTCGAGGGCAAGCGATACCTTATAAACGCCACTTATAGTCCAAGCATGGATGGGTACGAGTGGTACATGGATACCTTGAAAGGTTTGTCGCTGGGAATCGTAGATTGGACTGGTTGTTTCAACAAGGAGATATGGCTGCAACACTGCGACAGTGATTAATGGTTTGGTCATATGACAACAAATCTGTCAGAGTGCATCAATGCAGTTCTGAAGGGTACACGGTGCTTGCCAAGTTCTACCATTTTGCGCATCACGTACGAGAGATTGCAAAAGTTGTTTATCACAAAAGGCAGGGAGGCGCAGTCACAACTGGCAGCTGGAAATTGCTTCTCCTAGAGGCTGATGGCAGCCATTGAGAAGAACAGAGAAGGCATCCCGAAGATGCGTGTTACTCATTGTGATCGGCGGGCTTCCGTATTTGTTGTGGAGGAGTTGGAGCTGCTCGAGGATTGGTTGCAACATTCCTTCCGAGTTCAGCTAGCAGTGGGTACATGTGAATGTGGCCTCTTTCAGACTCTCCACTACCCATGCCGCCATGTGCTTGCCGGGTGTGCCGCCGCGAGCATCAAGTGGGCTCCGTATGTTCATCCGGTTTACAGGTAGGAGGCTGTTCAAGGTGTACGAAATGGAGTTTCCAGCGATACCGGACGAGTCCCTATGGCCGGAGTGGTATGGACACGGCTTCGTCTTAACCCACTCATGCGCAGGAAGGCTATTGGGAGACCCGTGTTTACTAGGTTCCAGAATGACATAGATGAGGTCGAGCGCCAGGAGAAGCAGTGTGGCCTCTGCAGGCAAGCTGGTCATACTAGGAGGGCTTGTCCCAACCAACCTACAGACGAAGCTTAGGGTTGATAGTCCTTTCTTTATTGTTGTATCCTTTTATTGTAGTTGTTTCGTTTTATTATGGTTGTGTTCTTTTATTCTATGTTGTTTCATTTTATTCTAGTTGTATACCTTTTTATAGTTGTTTGTTTTTAGAAGACTTATACTAAACACACTTAGTGGTTGTTGTTTACATAGTATATATGTAACTGTAACCGACTTGCCGAAAGGATGAACAATGTTGTGACAAATATAGTTTACATTCAGTTGCATCGCACCCTTAGAAGTTCCTCCAAATTTTTTCTTAATAAAAATAATGGACATAATAAGGGACAATACATCAACAAAACATATAAGCATCGAGTATACAAGAGGCCTGTCATATACTGGTACATAAATATAAAAACAAGATACTCGACCTAATAAACAAGCAACACTTATACAATACAAATTTAATAGTCTAGGAAATAAAGTCAACAACAAACATAAGCCATCACCAGTAGTGGAGATCCTGATAGTGGAGCCTATGTCCAGTACCACATAGCGGAGACTGAGTCTGGCGCTGAGGTCGGGCTGGTCAAGGATTTGCATGAGGCATGGGCTGGATAGCAGGATCTTGTGGAATCTGTGAATGCGGTGGCAGAGGTGGGATATAGTAGCCTCTGGAGTATGGAACGTGGGCATACTAGTGGACATGAGGCTGAGGGTGAAACGGTGGAGCTTATGGAGGTGTCACCTGAGGCCGTGACGAAGTTAGCAACAGACTATAGTCGTATGACGGGGGTGTCGCATACTGGGCACCCGGTCTGACCCCTACCCCGTATGACAACCTAGAGGTAGGAGATATCTGTGGCATCCAGGCTGAGGTTTGTGTGGAAGCAGATGGGTGCTGATACTGTCCGACCCACTGCTCCCTGCCAGTCCAGAACTAGTTCGCGAGGCGTTGCATCAACGCCGAGTCAGCGGTATGAAGCTAGAAAGCATCCTCGAAATATATCTTCTCAACTATCTACTCCTCCTAGCTGCTGGAAGGGCCTGCATCATGCTAGCCGGGCAGTAATGTGTCCCAGATGGCCCGATATTGCGAACCTCCCGAACCGGATAGATCATGCGGAGCGAAGGGTGGAGGAGGTGGAGGCGGCTGATGGGGAGGTGAATCATGGCCATCTGAGGGGATGTCTCCGTGGTCCTCATGTCTGTCAAACTCTACCTCCTCGTCAGACTCTACATCCAATCGCTGCCCTCCGAGGCCTGACCCTCTCCCTCCGAACCCCCACGCCTGGTCTGTGCTCTCTAGAACCCCTCTCCCTTTTAGCAGGCCACCAGGTGTCTGTCCTGACCTCCCTCGCATGCCTACACTGATCAGGAACTCCTCGAGGAAGGTGGAGATCGTCCCTCGATTGGCTGGGAGTGGGCTGGTAACTCGGCCAGCCTCGGATCCTCCAGTACATCCTGGCCTGCCAGGTGCCTCACCTGGCAGGCGCCCCGCCACCAGTCATAATACTCATGAGTCGGCCTGTAGTCAAATGTGTGCTAATTAGAGATCCTGTAGCCAGACTCAAAATGTGTTCTCCAGCCGCTATACCAATCGTGAAGTCTATCAAGCCACCACACATCCTCGTCCTGGCTAGTGGATGTCAGGAACCTGTCGAAAAAATAAAAAAAGTAACTAATCTGACGGGGTCACTCACTACCTAATGCAAGATGTTAAAATTGCACGTGTTATGGTTATAATAAATTAAGTCTACACTCAGAAAAAACAAAGATACATAAGACAAAAGTCGGAACCTGTCAAGGTTGACCGGGCGCTAGGCACCAGCTGCTCTCCATTGAACTGGCACTTCACCCAGTCAACCTGGTGAAACTAGATAATGTTGAAGCAGACGAGGGGGACGATTGATATCCATGTCCCCCACTCTTCCTCCTCGACTTACCAAAGGGGGCACAGAGCCTGCAGATCAGGGTCGTCGTACGGTGCCAGACAAACTGAACCAACAGTTATAGTATAGAATAAATAAATATTTGATATCCCAAAAGGTAAATAATGTTCCAAACCAGAAAATTCAGTAAGTGCGTACTTATAGCTAATTTGCATAAAAAACAATCTACGTAAAGGACTAAATTAAAAAAGTGGTTGTATCAACCGTGGTGCTAACCTCGTCGAATTGTAACCGATTTATCGCCACCCTCCAATGCAGAACCCTCGTCTCATGCTGGTCTCTGCTCTGCTGCTACAATCCTATCAACCTGACACCAATCAAAAGAACAACAATAGTTCATTATGCAGAATATCATAAAAGGTTACAAATTGATAACGCAATAAAGACATAAGCAGTTGTTACCTCGCAGCCATAGGATACATGAAAATTATTCGCTCTGGTGGACTCCACTGAAGAAATCTCTGGTATATCCAGGCCAGCATAGCCGAGTCCCAAGACAACGTCCGGCATTGCCCAAAGACCTGAAGCAGCGACAGCTAACGCAGATGAACCAAGTTGTTTGACTTTTCCGTCATTAGATAGCCTTCGATCAGTAACATGATGTAATACTTAGCATACTGTCGGAGGGTCTCTGGGTCGTCTGTCAGTGGCATCTGGCAGACACAGTCCCGCAGCCATACAAGCTTCAGCGAGAACGACTCCTTCCTCTGCACCGCCTGCTGTGGAACCACCAGATGCTTGGCACCGAGCAGCCGCTCCACCAACTCCCACATCTCCGTGTGGTACCACCTGTGGAAGTCATGAAAGCACCCCCAACTGGGTCACCGTGTGGGCGTATCCCGAGGTGGTATGCCACATCTTGCAGGGTGATAGTGGCCTCACCCCACAGGAGATGGAACATCTGAGTCTCCGGATGCCATCGCTCCACGAATACCGTAATCAAGGAGTTGTCGAATGTGAAATCCCTAAGAGGCACCGTGTCACCAAATCCAGCCTCCCTCAAATACGGGACGATGGCGTCGGGTGGAAGAAGGGTATGGCTCACTCGCCGGGGGAGGAGAAGGCGAGGCCTCTAATAAAAAAATATATATTCACAATTATTAAAAAATAAATAATTGGATAGGTCCATCAACATAGCAAACTGTTTTAACTATTCTATACATCTGCCTAATAGAATCTTACACGTATATACTAATTGGATTTATGTCGGCACTACATTTTTGGTGACTGTGTACTTTCTTAACTAATACACATTTTCTCATTCCGTTACGTGAATTTAAAACATTCAATAAAGTTAATAACAACATAACCAACAAAGTCTGACTTAACTTAATAATCTAATTATCAAACTTGGCTAGTTACTAACTAAATTAATAATTATGTAGTAACAACCTAATACACAAAAAAAAAAAAAAACTAGAATTCCAAATTTCTATCAGTGACCTATTTCTAGTGATACAAACTGTACACACACACACACACCCACACGCATACACACGCACACGTGTTCACACACACGCACACGCACGTACGCACGCACGCACGCGCGCACAGTCAAGATAAAAGTCAAGATAATAAAACTAACCACAAAGTCCTCTACCCCGACGTAATGCCAAGTCTCATTCAGCCTGTTGATGTCCCGATCGTTATCATTTACGCGCGCCATCATCGTATTACTTGATAATATGGATAGAAAGGGGTAAAAAAGTGGGAAAAATGATCGAAAAGTTCAAACTAGGACCCAGAACTTTGCTGTCAACGACATATATTTATAGCCGTCCACCAGCCTTATCTCGTTTATAGTGTAAATGAGATAAGCATGCACGTATCTCGTTTACACTGTAAACGAGATATACACGTATCACGCGCACGTACCTTATCTCGTTTATAGTGTAAACAAGATACGTTCAAAATTATCTCATTTACACTGTAAACGAGATAAGATTGAGAAATGGATTTCGATAATAATTTTTAAAATTATTTATTTCAACAATAAATATATTTATTTAATTTATTTAAATAAAAAATCCCCAAACTATTTTCTACAAAATAAATTCTTAAATTTGCGTGAGTCTCAATTCTGCAAGAAGTGTTGTCTTTGATTTTCGGACATTATGACAAACTGTATTGTAAATTTGACACCTGTTACCATATGTATAAAAAAAATTTAACATTTACATATTAGCATTCGCCTAACATATTTGCCATTAATTATAGTGGTTAGGGCAAAGGAAAAAACTTGTCCTGGGTCACAATAAATAATTCCCAAAATACCTATATTTTCAAATAATATAAAATTTTTCATTCTAAACAAAAAGTCATATTATTTGTAAAATAAAAAATAACTACCTCTTTCTAATATCCTTTTATTTAATTTACACTGAAGTAATACTTCGACCAAGTATCATGATTTGCCCAAATGGTTGATGAGTGAGTGGCGTTCTATTCAAATTTACCAATTTAAAAACAACATTGCTCACGCCACTTTTTCATTGATTTCTAGCTAGTTATACTTCATAAAATATAAAAACGGAAATATTTGATAACTAAAATAAATTAATAAAAAATAGTTAAAATTTATCTTATTTAATATTATTAATTATTATAATAATTAATAAATATTAAATAAATCAAATTATGAAAATACTACTTCATTCATAATAGTATCAAATTAAATATATTTCAATTTGGTAAATTTATAAATTCTCTTACATTTGAAATCCATTAAATTAAATTCTTTAAAAGAAAATCTGAAGACGAATATAATACAATGATGTTTGGAAAAAAACAAAAAATTAATTTAAATAGCCCAAAGTTACTTTTTTAACGTTTATTAGTTATTGTTAGAATAATTATATAATTCTAGATGTAATAAGATGTAATAAGTGTATAATTAATCAATTATAAATATTATATGCATAAATATATGCATGTTAAATTAAATAAGGTAACTTTAATTATATATATATATATATATATCGGGCCTGCTACACATACAAGCTTACAAGCTTACAAGTTAGCCCAGCCCAAATACAAGTCACGCGCATAAAGAGAGATTACATGGAGCGTCACCTTCACGCGCTCAACACTCAAACGGTTACGTATGGCAAACTCTTCCACTTCTTCCACTTCTCAAAATGCTTCGAAAACAAGGAAACCCTTCCATTTTCGAGCGAAAATCAAAGTTCAAAATATACAAGTCATTGTTCGAAGAAACCTCCGTCAAAACACCATCAAACTCTCCATCAAGAATCTGAAGAGAAAACAAAGCAACAATACTCAACGTAAGTTCATTAAGATTCCTGTATATTTTCCATATTACAAACTACGTTTTACTTTCCTTCTACGTCGTTGTTCTAGGGTTTACTGTTATTCTTGCTTCTTTGTTACACTGTTCTTCTACGTTGTTGTTCTAAGTTATCCTGTTATTCTTGTTGTTCTAGATCTTCTGGTAACTGATTTTTGGGGGGTTTATTCCGTAGATTGGGAGGTGTATACTGCTTGACCTTGTAATGTGGCTTGATATTGAAGCATGTTTGAGTGATATCTGACTGATATATATGGATACTATATCTGAATCATATCTATGGGAGTATCTCAGTGTTATCAATGGGTGTATCTGATTTTTACATATGGGTGTATCTTACTGTTATCAGTGGGTGTATCTGATTCTTACATATGGGTGTATCTGATTCTTATATATGGATGTATCTTACTGATATCTTTGGGTGTATTTTTTGTTTCAGAGAAAATGGTAGCAAGAAACCAAACAAAAGACCTTAAGTGTGCCACACATCTCCTAAGTGATAAGTTCAGAAACATGAGTGAGGAGAAGAAGGCGATTGTGAGGGATCTCGGATTCGGTGGGTTGATGCACATCCCACCACTGAGGGTGGATCACCAACTGTTAAGGGAGCTGGCAAACAACTTCAAACTTGGGGAGAACAGACTGAAAACAGGATATGGTTCTTTCCAAATAACACCAAAAACAATAGGTCATGCGCTTGGCATCAATGCAACAGGTAACTAGCTTAAAATTATAGGTGTATATTAAGTTGTTGCTTGGGTGTATTTGAACCGACTTGGATACTTTGTTGTTTTCCTTTTTGTAGGAGATCTATTTTCTGAGAAAGTTGAGTATAAGAAACTTTCTGATGATGACAAAATAATTTTTAGAAGATTCCAAGGTAAGACCCTCAAAAGTCTTACCGATGAGATGATGGAAAGGCAACGAAGAGGAATGCCTGATGTTCAAGAGGATATTCATCCTCTATATATAGATGGCGTTTCTTTTGCCAACGACGATAAACAATATATCGCATGTGCACTTGGCCCCAATTTTTAAGATGGACGGCATATCGGAGAGAAACTGGGGGGTGGGGCATGTTTTGACCTTCATGGTCAAGGGCATCACAGACTACAAGGAGAAAAAGAAGAAGGCAATTGATGGCTGCCCTTCGCCCTGATGATAATTTACTTTCATCTTTCAAAAAACAAAGGCAAGAAGAGGGCTGAAAGACCACCAAAGCCCTGGATTGCCAACTGGACTAAGGAGCAGTTGGTGGAAAGAATGACTGCAGAAAGAGAGGAAATTTTGGTAAGTAAACATAATATGTTGCTTGTATTTTATTTACCTGAATGCTGCTAGCAAAAATATCTAATGTTTCAGGGGATTGTGAAGATGACGGAGACAAGAGTAAGAGAAAAAATGAAAAAAGAAGAAAAAAAAGAAAAAAAACAAGAAATAAAAAAAAAAACAAAAAAGGAAGGCGAGTTCAACATCGTCTTCGGAGAAAGAAACAACTACTGACAGTGACAAATTTCTTTTTCGAGTTGGGTGTATTTTGTTGATCACGTTGGGTGTATGTAGTTTACTAAGCTGGGTGTGTTTCGTTTGCTGCGTTGGGTGTATATTGTATATTCAGTTGGGTGTATCTTGTGCATTCATTTGCGTGTATTTTTTAGTATGTTCTAAATAATGATTGTTTGCCTTCCAGAATAGACTCCAGAAAAAGAAAGAAGAGTCAAGAGAGGTCCGATTCTGATTCAGAATCTGAATCTGAATCAAGTGATGAGTAATGTCCTGAAATTATTACTCCTTTCTTTTGGCTTCATTATTAAGATTTCGTGTATTAACTGAAGTGTCTATTATTAACTTATAGGAGCGAAGAATCATCACCGGTGGAGAAGGAAAAGAAAAAGAAAAAGACAAAAACAACACTAAAAAAGTAAGCACTTCTTTGAATAATATTCTGTGATAAAATTAATTTTTTATTTCTGATTGGTTCTCTTTTTTTTCCACCCAGAACACAACCAAAAAAGAAAAAAGTTGTTGTGGAGGATTCACCTCCTGAAGAAGATCAATACTTTGATGGGTACAGTACCTCGTAAGCTATATTACCGTCTATCATCGTAATTATTTTTGTTAACATCTTCTTTTATGAATGTAGTGAGAGATATGAAATATCAAGTGACGAACTAGATGAATGGCTAAGGCAAAACGTTGATAAATCTGCTGCAGAGGGGTATGTCTTGCTGGGCTGTCTATTTCAGATTTTGGTGTGTTTTGTATGCTAATAATTGTTTCTTGTTTCGCAGGGAGAACCAAGCTGACCTGCGATCGACAGAAGGTCGCTATGTGTCCTCTGAAACGTAAGAAGCTTTATTTAATAAAATCTTGTTATCATGATTTGGGTGTATTTTGTGGAAGCATTTCGGTGTATTGTGTTGATCAAGTTGGGTGTATGTTGTTTATTAAGTTGGGATATTTCGTTTGTTGTGTTGGGTGTATATTGTCCATTCGGTTGGTTGTATCTTGTGCATTCATTTGAGTGTATTTTATAACCTGTATCTTATTTTGTCTGAATAACATGAAATCTGTTTTAGAATACCGGCTGTGAACTTAGGAAGTGATGATCCTTCCTCTCAAGGACGCACAGAACAGAGTAGTGTAAACCAGCCGTCACAGAGCATGTAATTTCTTTTTCAAATAACCGTTACTTTTGTTCTTCTATTACCCTTCTACTTCTAATTATGTATATATTTTTTTTAGAAAAAAAAGCCCTTTATTATTTTATTCAAGAAAAAAAAGGCAGGAAAAAAAAGCAAAAACTGCAAGTATGTAAGTTCTCAAAAAACAAAGCCTGTCTTCTTTTTGAATTGTTCGGGTGTATTTTTTGACTTTCTTTGGGTGTATTTTAGGTTGAGTCTGGCTGATTCGAATATGATGGTTGTGAGGGAACAGACACCGTCGGAAGCGCTTGCAATGTGAGTTTTCCAATAATATTTCAACCTTATAACCTTATTATTTTCAAAGGTGTTGTTAACCCTTCATTTTTCTTCTTGTTTAGAGTCCCGATTCAGGTTTTTGCGCCGGCATCCCAAATAACCACTGAGACAGATTTTGAACCAACCCCTATGCTACAGATTAAAGGGACTACAGAAACGTAAGAAATAGTATTGGGTGTATATTTGTTTAGAGTTTGGGTGTATATTTGCTAACAGTTTGGGTGCATATTGTTCATGATTAGCTTTTTTTATGCCATGATTAATTTTGTATAACTGTGCAGCACTCCTGAAACCCCCAAACAACTTCAAGAAACCACACCCACGCTTCCCCCAGCTCCAACTAAAATGTAAGTTCATCAGACTAAAATCAATCTTTGCTTATCATCCGTATATTCTTATTCTTACTCTTATTCTTATACATCATGACGCACTCATCCAGCCGCAGAAGACGCTGCTGCCCTGTTGATGATGGCACGGACAGCAACCTATGTTCCTAAAACAGATCCAGGGGTGCCATCATTCAGCCTTGGATTGACTGGTTCAAGCCAGGAGGGGGCATCAACGCAGGAGACAGAAAGGGCAAAATCTCCTGAAGCTGCAAATTTGCTAGAACAATTGGACGATTTGGTCCAAAAATAGCAAGCAGTGCGGCGAAGGGAAAAAACAAAAGTCCACAAATTCAGAGGGAGACTGGGGGAGAAAGTTCTGCGAAGTTTGAAACTCCTGGGGCAATAAATCAGATTACGGATGATATGAAACAAAAGTGCTACATCTGGGGGACGAGACTGAAGGAAGACGCAGATGGCAATACTAACGAGTATGAGGAGATGTGCACTCTCATTGCCCAAGATGAATACATTTTGATGAGAATGCACCTTGCATCCCTCCAGGCAAAAAGTGATATAGAATCTCAGGTAATATTAGAATAACATTAATGTTTTTACACCAAAGTCAACTGCAATGTTTATTAATGTAAAATTGATTTCGGCATATATTTCTAGATTGTATCTGCCATCTGCCTCATCCTCAACCAGAAAAATGAAAAGAGGTTTCAAGAACAAATATACTGTCTCCCCCCCCGATATTGTGGTAAGTGTTACTTCTACAAACTTTGGGTGTATTTTTTGTATTGAATTGGGTGTAATGTTTACGTTCCACTGGGTGTAAGTTGTGTATTTTCAGTATTTCATTTCTTGTTTCGCAATTCTTGCAGAGCATGGCACTTTCGGATCACCCAGAGGGGGAATTCATATCACCGAAAACGAATAAGGAATTCAGGGTGGAAGACTACCCGAGTTTTATTCCCTTCATAGATAGAAAAAAATTAACTTCGCATCCATATGTAAGTTTTCGTTTGCTAAATTTGTTAGTACGCTTATTTACTTATATGCCAAATAAAATAACACACTGTTGAAATGTGGCAATCCTTCAGATTTTTGCACCTGTTTGCCATTCGGGGCATTGGTGGTTATGGCTGATAAATACAACAAAGCGGAAATGTCATATACTTGACCCGCTACACAAAAAAGCTCCAAGCGAAGAGAGAAAGCAGATTAATAAATTCACTGTAAGTTGCCTCTGTCTTCTTTACTTTAATAGATAGGTCTATTGGTCTATTTCTTTAGTTGTGTTGGGTGTATGTTGTCCATTTAGTTGGGTGTATCTTGTGCATTCATTCGGGTGTATTACTGATTTGTTTTGGTATTTAAGGGATATGTATTTTCAAGATTGAGAGCATATGCCGGCGGGGAACCTCTGCAGAAAGACGAGAAGGAGAAGGAAATTAAAGCATCATATGTTAAAATATCAGGCCAAAAAACAAGGTATAAATTTGTGACTCTGAACATTAAACTTTCCTAAATGAGATTTGTAATCTATTTTCTTCGTTTTCAGCTATGACTGCGCTATCTACGTTATGCAGTGGCTTGAGTTAATTGAGCCGGAAAACATTAAAAAGGGGAAGTATAAATGGGATAATTGGAAACAGGTAACTGTCTTTAGAACTATATAACTCTGTATTACTTTACTGAATTAATATTACTGTTTAAACAGAATATACTTTTTAATTGTAGGAGGAGGTGGACCACTATAGAGTGGAGTATGCTTCCTGGATACTATTCAGTGAGATGAATAAACAGAGAGATCGGGCAATTAGAGAGAGTAGTGCTATAAGGCTGTCGAAGCCATCCTCTGTATTATTGAGTCCGTTTTGTCAGATAAATTCTGCTGATATAGAAACTGCGTAATCCAACTGCTGGGTAGTTTGTAAATTGAACAAATGATGTAAATATTTGCCATTTATCAACAACTTCTATTCCATGTATATTTTTTTCCATAGTTAAACTATCTGTGCTGTTAAACTGTCTGTGCTATATTCAAAAGCTGTATTACAGGTGGTAAAATATGAAGGAAAAAATCAAGGCATATATAAACGCAAATTATAAACTGTTACACCCAACGCAAGTCAAATAATACACCCAAGATTGCATAAAATATACACCCAAACTGTATGTGCTGTATTCAAAATGTATGAATTACATGGACTAAAATATGAAGAAAAACATCAAATCAAATATACACCCATAACCTGCGAATTTTTACAGCTTTTGTTCTATATGTATCTATATATGTGTCTATATGTAAATTGTCAATGAACAAAAATACACCCAAAAGAACAGTTCTTTTACACCCATATTCTCTAAAACTATACACCCAAAGAGTTATCCCCTGCTGCTGGTACCCTGAACTGATAATTCATAACGTGTGCTTGATATTGGCTGGAATTTGAATGCACTGCTGATGCAGCATCAAACAGGTTTATCTGAATATAACATTCACACATTAGCTAAACTATTAACGAGAAAAATAAACTCAATCGCCACAAATTTAAAGAACATTACTTTTACCTCGCTTAAAACTTTCGTCTTCTTCTTCTTTGTGGCATTTGCGATCTGTTTGTCCAACTTTGAACCTAGCCTGTTTTTTGGACGTCCTCTTGTTCGAATCCTTGGCGGTCTTTGAAACTCGTTAACGGATTCCAAGTTGGCGTCTTCGTGGGATAAAGAAGATGTCCCCTTCCTTTTGGCTTTTAATGATTCCATCTCGGCCATGACGTTATCGTACGCACGGTGCAGAATTGCAGTCAGCTCATCCGATTCGGAGGCAAATTTGCAAATATTTTGCGAACGAAAAACCAATTGGTCGAACCTCTTGCTTCTTGGCTCCATCAGTGGCTCGTCGTGGCTGCTCTTAATGTGTGTGTGTCGCCTCTTTACCTTCTTGCTCCATCATTCCAGTATATATCTAGGTGACACTTGGCTTACTTGTTCGAAGCTTAACATGCTTAGTGCGTGACGGCACAGTATCCCTCTCGACTCGAATAATAAGCATTGGCATTTTACCTCGGCTGCAACTGAGTCGTAAGTAACCACGAACTTGTTGAATATTGAGCTGGAAACTTGTTCTCCGACTTCGTATACTGAATAGCCTAGAGTGGAATTCTTTAATCTGGTGATGCAATTCGCCTTTCCTCTGAGTTGCGCTTGGACTTCCCTAAACTTTGCATGAGTGTACACATCTTGAAAACTGAGCTTCAATGGAGGATTTGGTTGCACACAGTATGACCGTATGAAAATCTGCAGCATCTGATTCTCTCTCTGCTTGCTCCCTGCTTCTGAGGCAATTATCGTATTGTTTGACGAACTGAATAAGCGAGCTGTTCCGGGTGATATACTTGTTAAAAAATGAATGCATGCTCTCGCTCCTTTGTGTGCTTCTCATCCCTGCCCAGAACTGGTGATCCAGATAGATAGGAACCCATATGTGACGGTCTTCGTACAGATCTGCATAATACACCCAAACACAGACTATAAATACACCCGAGGGAACATGCAATTTACACCTCTGCTGAAAATTTTAAAAAGACATTACCTGAAAGCCACTTGTTGTCTGCAAGACCAAAATTCAGCAGAAAATCATTCCAATTCCTATCAAATGAGTCTTTGCTATGAGAGTTCCAAACAACTTGGCTCATTTCTTGTTCAATATCGGCATGTCCCTTGTACCCGTTTAATTTGCTTGGAATCTTCTTCATGATGTGCCAAATACACCAACGGTGAACTGTTGTTGGCATACAGGCCTCTAAAGTCCTTTTCATTGATGCGCACTGATCGGTTAAAAACCCTTTCGGAGCGTTTCCTCCCATGCAATGAAGCCAGCATTGAAATAACCATTTGAATGATTCAATTTCTTCGTTCTTCATCAAAGAGCATCCGAGAAGTGTTGACTGACCGTGGTGATTCACCCCGACAAAAGAACCACAGACCAAATTATACCTGAAACAAATTACCATAGTCCAGAATGCAAAATCATTAGGTACACCCCAACAAATGCTTCGTATACACCCAATGAAACAGCCAATATATACCTCTGCTGCGAATTCGTAAAAATAAATTAATTTAGCATCATAAAGAGGGGCAGTTAGTTACCTGTTTGTATTGTAGGTGGTGTCAAATGAAATGACGTCTCCGAAATACTCAAAGGCGGCTCTGCTTCTTGCATCGGCCCAAAAAGCCAGCTTAATCGATTGATCCTCCTCAAGTTCGAGCTCAAAAGGGAAATTCGGATTCTTCTCTTTCATTCTTAAGAAATATTTCCCAAATTCCTTTGCATCTTCTTGTTCGGAAACATTCCGCACTTCCCTGGTAATGTAATTCCTCACGTCCTTTTCGATAAAATTTAACTCGCGGTGACCCCCGGCAGCCGCAACAAATGATTGGTAGGTTTTGCTTGGTCTGATACCAGCCTCCTCGTTATTCTCTATCGTACGACGAATGGACATGCTTAGTTCCCTGTGCTGTTTGAGCATCTCTGCTTTACTTGGACAGCAGGGGTGTGAATGATCCAGCACAACCTTTGAAATGATCCAAGCACCGACATCCTTCAATGTGTGTATATAAATTCTTGCTGGACAGTTTAAACCGGCTGTCGGATTGGTCTTCTCGGTCGGAGATATTTTAGATTTCCATTTTCCCTCTCTGCTACATGTAATCAGTTGATTCTTAATCTCGTTTCCCTTCCTATTTGTGCACCGAACTCTTGTTGAGAAACCTGCAGCCTTGGCGTAGTTCCTGTAAAATTTTTCAGCATCTTCAAGGGTGGTAAAGGTCATTCCAACCTTCGGAACAAGCTCGTCATCAACAACCGAGAGAGGCTGCACAATACACCGTGTCAGAAACTGTGAATACACCCATAGATATGATTCAAATACACCCAATCATGCCTAATATGATACACCCGAACCGCAACAACTCAACTACACAATGACCTTTAAAGCCATAAACTGTAAATACACAGGCTGCAGAATACACCATGTCAAAAACTAAAAACACACCCAATCATGTCTGATATAATACACCTGAACAACAACAACTCAATTAAAATAACAAAAAACCAGTAAAGTGTAGATACACCCACACTTCTAGCAAAAATACACCCAAAAAAAGACCTGATCTACACCCGAGCGTCTGCTATAAATTCCAGGTAATTAATCACAACTAATACATTGAATCGACAGATTCATGTTAACGTGTTAGTTTCACAGTCAATGTTCAGCAATTTTTCAACTACACAATGCTATACAAATTACTGAAAGAAAATTCATACTAATCCTATGTAAATCAAACCTCAGGAACTTCGTTAGATTCAAATTCATAATCCACTTCGCCTGGATTCAGCTGACAATCTGAGGTTGAATGATCCATTATCTTCAAAACGAGTTCAAACTTTGATTTCAGAAAACAACAAATCAAAATAGAAAACGAAGCTCGAGTTGCAGATAGAGAAAAAGGTAACGTAAACGAAGAACATACCAGTGAGAAAAGGAGAGGAAAAGAACGATGGAGAAGAAGGAGGGAAGACGCGCGAGAAGAAGAACAACCAAATCTCAAAATAACGAAAACGAAGAAGGAAACAAATATTTTAAATTTGGTAGTTAGATATCACGGGATCTTATATAGCGCGTGTAATCAACGTATGTAGAGCAGCGCGTATTTTGGTTTTATTGTTTAATGAACTTGTAAAGCATACAAGCCCTATGCAGAACTTTTCCATATATATATATATATATATATTATTGAGTTTAAAAATATTCTATCTTTTATTGTGATGAAGAATATTTAGTTAGGTTAATTAAGTTTGACCCAATTAGTTTTATGATTGATTGTATATTTAAGTACTTTAGGATTCAATATTAGTATTGGTGGTGATTTGGTTATTTGTGGAAAGAATAAACTTTCAAGAGCAAGATTTGACGTGGATTTAGAAGAGATTGCAACCACTATATTAGTAACGGAAACAATCATGGTAATTATGAGGATTGATTTGGACAGCAACGACCAACAAGAATAATTAGTTCCTAAAGGGAATCAATCATTAAGAAAATGCAAAAAAAAAAAAAAATTAAGAGAGATAATATGCATCTTGAGGGTCACTATTCTTTTTTATTAGATTTTGATTGGATGATTCAATTTTAGTTTTGGAGTCTTTCTAATGATGAGAAAAAGGTTTATGTGTCTATGAGAGATTATTTTGAGAAAAATTCTATGAGTGAAAATGCATGAATTAGAAAGAAAAATCTAAATAATTTTAGTTTTTGTCTATTTTTTTATCTTGGCATTTGTGAAGTTTGAAATTGTAGATTCGTTTGTCTTGGTGTATGTTTGTGAAGCTCAAAATTATAGTTTCATTTGTCTTGGAGTTTGTCTATAAAGCTCAGCATTGTAGCTTCATTTGTCTTGGAACCGATTCGTTTGTCTTTGTCTTAATCTTAAAATTAGTGTTTGTAATGAAATTTTACCATAATTGTGGTGGAGACTGGATGTAGACCTCATTACACTTTGGGATTAAACCATGATACATGCTGGTGTCACTTTCTTATCTTTAAACTTTTGCAGTTGCAAGGGACAAAAAGAAAAACAAAATCTCTTACTTGCTCAGTAACACGTTTCATATTTGAAAAAGTGCCTTGATTCAAATTTTCCTTTCTCAAGGCACATAAAATCTACAATTGGCATCACAACTTAAGCTTTAGTAGTCATGCTTAATAGCTTGGAGAAAAGATCAATGGCAATTAATCCAAAGTCTTTCAACCTTATCGAAGGACAATTCTACCACTGTCTGCACTATTTTAGTGGAACCAATTATTCCTACTGGAAGAAGAGAATGAGGATCTTCATTCAATGAATAGATTACAATTTCTAGAAGATCATCATAAATAGAATTAACATTCCAACAAAGTTAATACTCGAAGGTCAAGTTGTTCCTAAGGAAGACGAAAAATGGATAGAAGAAGAAAAGAAAAAGGTAGAGTCAAATGCTAAGGCAATTAACATGATACACTGCACTATAAGTATATAAATATACAGAAAAATCTCCAAGCGTAAAACTGCAAAAGAAATATAGGAGAAGCTTCAGGTGACTCAGAAAGGAATCAATCTAATTAAAGAAACTGACACTAACATCCTGATAAAGGGGTATGAATTATTCTTTATGAAAGAGGAAGAGTGACGATCAGATTTCTGCCGGTAAAGAAATTTTATAAAATTAATCGCGTTGTAAGTATAGCTTCGAAACCAACAGAGAATCCTTTCGTACAAAAACTTTAGTTGTCACAAGTAACAAAACCCAATAAAAATAAATAACCGAAGTATTCAAACCTCGGGTCGTCTTCTCAAGGAATTGCAGGGAAGTATGATTTATTATTGGTTATGGAAAAGGTAGAATTTTGGGTTTTTGAAATAAGGAACAAGTAATTTAAATGACAAGAAAAATAAATTAATAATAATAAAAGCTCTTGGCAAGATATAAGAATTGGAATTTCTATCCTAGTTATCCTTATCAGGTGTGATGGGAATTGGATTTTAATCTCACTTAGTTAACCCTTACTAAAGCAAAGGCAAGTCAAGTGGACTAATTAATCTGATCCTCAAGTCCTAGTCAACTCCTGTGGAAAGACCAGTTTCAGAGCGATTCAAATCAATTAGCAAATCCAAATTCAATCAACAGCTGAGTTTGATAACTCAAGTGTTACCAATCAATTAACCAAAACCAAAAGGGGAGAAAATCTACTTGAATAAAAATAATTTGGATAAATCGAAAACATCAATAACATAAATAGAATAAAACGATCTTGTATCTGAAATACCTCAATTTATATTAATTAAGAAAATCCTAACATGAATGGTTCATAAGCCAAATTGAAAAGATAAATAACAATTAAAGTAATAGAATAAATAAAAGTAGAAAATAAATTAAAGGAACATTGAACCTGTGATTGAAGGGAAGTAGCCTAAACATAATAGAAATCCTAAATCCTAATCCTAAGAGAGAGGAGAGAACCTCTCTCTCTAAAAACTATATCTAATCCTAAAATTGTGAATATGAAAGTTGTATGAGTTGTTGCTTGATGAATGGATGCATTCTCCCACTTTATAGCCTCTAATATGTGTTTTCTGGGCTGAGAATTGGGCCAGAAACAGCCAGAATTCGCTGGTTGCGAATTCAAACACGCTGATTTTCGTCACTGCGATGCGTCCGCGTGGAGCACTCGTTCACGTCATCTAGCTGTATGGCCACTATGAAAAATTATATATCAATTTGAAGCCCCAGACGTTTGCTTTCCAACACAACTGGAACCACATCATTTGGATCCTTGTAGCTCAAGTTATGACCGTTTTAGTGAAAGAGGGTCAGGCTGGACAGTTTTAGCAGTTCCTTCAGTTTCTTGTATTCCTTCCACTTTTGCATGCTTCCTTTCCATCCTCTAAGCCATTCCTACCCTGTAATATCTGAAAAAACTTAACACACATATCACGGCATCGAATGATAATAAGAGAGGATTAATATTTGGTAATTTAAAGGCCCAGGAAACATGTTTTCAATTATAGCACAAAATCCGGAAGGAGAAAGTAAAACCATGCAAATAGTATGAATAAGTGGGTAAAGAGTTGATAAAAATCACTCAATTGAACACAAGATAAACCATAAAATAGGGGTTTATCAACCTCTCCACACTTAAACATTAGCATGTCCTCATGCTAAGCTCAAGAGAAGCTATAAGAGAGTGAAGGGGAATGATAGAATGCATGAAATGCAACCTATCTTTATGAATGCGACTACATGAAAAATATTTCTACCTACTTGGTTAAAAGTAAATAAATCTTTCAAGAACAAATATGAACTGGATTTCACTAATTCAAATCATAAAATAAGGTACAAGTAAACTTGCAGAAGAAGATAGCTCATGAAAGTCGGGAACAAAGAATCAAGCATCGAACCCTCACTGGAAGTGTATGCACTCTAATCGCTTAGGTGTTTAAAGTTTGATCTCTCAGTTCTCTACTAATCTTGCTTTCTAAGGCTTGCACTTCATCTAATAATCAACATAAATTTAATGCACAGATACACATATCAAGATGTCTTTTAAGGGTTGTAACGGGGTTAGGGTCAAGGTAGGATTGTATTTGGTTAAGTGGACTAAAATTTGAATCCTTAACTAACTTAAACTTTTTTCCCTTAACTTAGACAATCCATGTAATCATAATAAAACATCTAACTATCCATTAACCATGTTTTCCACATATTCATGCATTCTAATTTCAAGTACAGTACATATGCATTGCTACCAACATTTATTTTGGGGTATTTTGTCCCCTTTTTATTATTTGCTCTTTTTCCTTTTTTTTTTCTTTTTTTTCTTTTTCTACTTTTTTTTCTTGATAATAATTTTTTTTTCTTTTTCAAAATTTTTTTTTCAATGCATATGATTAAGGTATTGAATGCATAAACATGTTCTTAACATTCTTGTTCATATTTTCTCAAGAATACACAACAACCAATTCTCAAACCAAATGTTTTCAATCCCAATTTTTTCACACTTAATTCGTGAGCATTCTCACTAGTCTAAGCTAACCAAGGATTCAAATTAAGGACATTATTGTTTTCCGCTTAGAGTTAGTGATGAGCTAAAGTAAAGAACAAAGGGGTATAATAGGCTCAACATTGGTTTGCAAAGGATAATGAAAGGTAACGCCATATGGGTATGTAAGCTCAGTGAAACAAAGGCCTCAATCATGTAAGGGCATGCATACATCAAATCATGGAAATATAGAATTAAGCAAGACAAAGATCACAATTTTAGAGAGAAATATACACACCAAAAATAAAATATTAATTGATAAAATGCAACCGATTCAATTAGGCTCAAAATCTCACTGGTTTTATGTGTTCGAGCTCTAAACCATGTTCCAGTATAATATTTCTTCAAACAAGTTTAACAAAAATTTTAATTCAAATTAGTGAAATATTATAAAATAATTTCTTGGAAAAGAAAATATTACTTCAACCAAGTAGTGGTAAAATATGCACAAAATCAAACAAGTATGCAATCAAACATGAAAATGCAACAATGAACAAACAAAGAAAATAAAACATTGGTGTTGAGAAAGAAATAACTAACCCATGGAGATCGGTATCGACCTCCCCACACTTAAAGATTGCACCGTCCTCGGTGCATGCTGAGATGTGCAGGTGGACGGACTGCTACAACTGATGCTTTTCTCTAGAGATTATGCAGATGGACTTGTCTATTGCCCCATATAGAAGTTTCTCTTTCCCTTTTCGGTGGCCATCCTGAAAGAAGAGAAAAAAGAAGAAAAGTAACCCAGCAATAAAGAGAAGAAAATAAATAAAGTATGGGTGGGTTAATGCCAAATAATGGGGGTCTCAATTACATGGTAGCTACAACATGCAAATGAGAAAATAATAGAAGCACATGGCATACCAGTAGTGCAAAATTTGCAACAATGGGGGAGAGAGTGGGTAATGAAAGACAGTATAAGTTCATATCAATGCAAGAGGAGTACAATTATCATAAAAGATTAGCATTGATTTAAATAATATTGTCCAATCAGAATAAAACAAGTCATGAAGCACCAGGATAATTCAAGAGAAGATGCAACAATTAAATAAGAAAATTTGACACCAACAGAAAAATAATAAATTTAGAAAAGAAAATAAAAATATGCACACAATTAAAATGCAATGAATGAAAGTATGCAGGTAAATTAAGTAAAATAGAATGAAAGAAAAGAAGGATGAGAAGTTAAAGAGATGAAGAAGAAGTAAGTAAGAAAGAAAGAAGAAAGAAGAAAAGATAGAAGAAATTAGGATTAGAAAAGAAAAGATAAGATAATTGGCGCTGATCTGGATAAGTTGTGCGACACAGGCGACGCGGACGCGTGGATCACGCGTTCTCTTGGTGGGTGATAATTTCAGCAAATCCAAATTCAATCAACAGCTGAGTTTGATAACTCAAGTGTTACCAATCACTTAACCAAAACCAAAAGGGGAGAAAATCTACTTGAATGAAAATAATTTGGATAAATTGAAAACATCAATAACATAAATAGAATAAAACGATCTTGTATTTGAAATACCTTAATTTATATTAATTAAGAAAATCCTAACATGAATGGTTCATAAACCAAATTGAAAAGATAAATAACAATTAAAGTAATATAATAAATAAAAGTAAAAAATAAATTAAAGGAACATTGAACCTGTGATTGAAGGGAAGTAGCCTAAACATAATAGAAATCCTAAATCCTAATCCTAAGAGAGAGGAGAGAACATCTCTCTCTAAAAACTACATCTAATCCTAAAATTGTGAATATGAAAGTTGTATGAGTTGTTGCTTGATGAATGGATGCATTCCCCCACTTAATAGCCTCTAATCTGTGTTTTCTATGCTGAGAACTGGGCCAGAAATAGCCCAGAATTCGTTGGTTGCGAATTCAAACACGCTGATTTTCGTCACTGCGACGCGTTTGCGTGGAGTACGCGTTCACGTCGCTTATCTGTATGGCCACTATAGAAAATTATATATCAATTCAAAGCCCCAGACATTATCTTTCCAACGCAACTGAAACCGCATCATTTGGACCTCTATAACTCAAGTTATGACCATTTTAGTGCGAGAGGGTCAGGCTGGATAGCTTTAGCAGTTCCTTCAGTTTTTTGTATTCCTTCCACTTTTACATGCTTCTTTTCCATCCTCTAAGTCATTCCTGCCCTATAATCTCTGAAAACACTTAACACACATATCACGGCATCGAATGGTAATAAGAGAGGATTAATATTTGGTAATTTAAAGGCCCAGGAAACATGTTTTCAATTATAGCAAAAAATTCGGAAGGAGAAAGTAAAACCATGCAAATAGTATGAATAAGTGGGTAAAGAGTTGATAAAAACCACTCAATTGAGCACAAGATAAACCATAAAATAGGGGTTTATCAAAGAGTCCAAAGACGAGATGTTTGAGAGATTCTCAATTATAATCAATAATCTTGATACAATAGAAAAATACTACACTAAAAAGAGTTGGTCAACAAAATAGTAAGAAGTCTCATCAAGTAGTGGGAGACAAAAGCTACCGCTGTTCAGAAAGGTAACGACCTTAACAAAATCACTTAGGATGAGCTACGAAGAAAGTTGCTGGCATATGAGACTGCTCACTTGAAGACTGAAAACAAAAAAAAAGTGTTTCTCTAAAGTAAAAAATTAAAGCTGAGTTTGATGATGATTTATCCAATGAGGATGAATAGTGTTCTTCGCAAAAAAGTTGAGAAAGATGATGAGATACAAAAGTAAAAAATAGGTTCTTCATCATATCCAAAGAGGACAAGAAAAAAAACCAACAAATTAAGTTGTCAGTACTGCAAGGAGTAAGAGCACTTTAAAGCTAAATGCCCTTTGCTGAAAAGAAGAGAAAAAATCAAAAGGAAAAAAAAGAAAGTACTAATGGCCTCATGGAAAGAACTAGAAAATGATTCATCCGAAAATGATAAGAAACAACTATCATTCTCATGAAACTTCCACCTTATATAATCAAAACAAAAAAAAAACTGTCATGGAACTTTATAAATTTAGCGAAAAAAAATATTTTCACAATAGACCTAGACATACTCATAAATAATGCTTCATTTTCTTAAAAACGTATGGAGATAAAGTTTATACTATTGTGCTGGGTTACAATGACCTTGGACATTCAAAAAAAATTATATTAAAAGATCCAAATTAATTTGGATACCTAAGTCTTCTTAAAACTCATGTATGTTTGCCTAACTTTTAAAAGAAAGAAAGATATGTGGTATATGGAGAACAGATGCTCATGGCATATGATAGATAATTTCATCTTCTTCATCAAACTCAATAAATATAATGATAATTTTGTTATTTTTGGTGATGGTGACAAGGGTAAGATAATTGTCATTGAAAAAGTTGGTAAAGATTTTTCAACCTCAATAGTTAATGTTCTTTTAGTTGATGGACTAAAACATAATTTAATTAATATTAGTCAATTGTGTAATCTTGGCTATTTAGTTTCTTTTAATCGGTTTGAATGCAAGGTTATAAATGAAAAAATTAAATCTTTTTTGTTTATTACCAAAAGATGTAATAATGTGTATGATCTCACTCTTGATGATTTAAAAAGTCATAGTGTAAAATGTTTTTTTCTTTTGATTTTGAAAAATGAATTTGACATAAAAAATTGGGACATGCTAGCATGCATGTTTTAAATTTTAAAATTGGTCGAAAGAAATTTAGTTAGAGGTCTTCCTAACATTAAGTTTGACAAAGATATTATTTATGATGCCTATCAAATGAGTACAAACAAAATCTCTTTTAAAGTTAAGAAAGATATCTTAACTAAAAGAATTTTGAAACTTGACATATTGATATTTTTAATCCTACTAAAACTCAAAGTTTGGATAAAAAAGCTTATGACTTAGTTAGACTACATTAGATATGGTTGGATTTTCTTTCTTTCTCATAAGAATAATGTTTTCAATGTTTTAAAGAAAAAGTAGCAAAAGAGTTTAAAATAGAAAAGATTGCAATTGTTTCTATTAAGGTAATCATAGAAAAAAATTTGAAATCAATCTTTTGAAATTTTACAAAATTTCTCTTATCCAAGAACACTTCAACAAAATAGTGTTGTAAAAATAAAAAATAGGAGTCTCGAAGAAATAGCTAGAGCCACTATGTGAGAATGAAATTTCTAAGTTTTTGTAGACTAAAATTGTTAACACTACATGCTATATTTTGAACCAAACTATTATAAAAAAAAATTCTTTAAAAAGACACCTTATGAGCTATGAAAAGTAACTATTTCTATTTTGTATTATTTTTATGTATTTAAAACAAAATATTTTGTTTTAAACATCAAAGATGATCTAAAAAAATTTAACTCAAAAGCATATGAAAGAATTTTTGTTAGTTATTCCACTTCTAGCAAAGATTATAGGATTTATATTAAATCCTCCAAAACTGTTGAGAAGATTATGCATGTTATTTTTTTTATACTAATGTTTTACCTAGTGCTTTTGAAGATGATTGTGCAAAAATTCTAAATGTTGAGGCTACTCAAGTTAGCACAAATCCGAAACAATTCCTGCTCCAGAAAGTACTAAGGAATCATCTGCAGAAGATAATTCTATTTTATCTTCTGCTCCTGCTGAAGTCACAACAATTGAAGGCAATATTGAAGTCTCAAATTGTAAGAACCACAATTAATTATTCGCTTAATTTAAATTAATTATCTAAAATAGGATCCAAAAATTTAGAATATTAATTAAAAAATTTAAATATGATTTTTAGACTCAGTAGATTTTTCTGAGTTGGAAAATATAATTTTCTGCGAAAAATTGCGTAAAAATATGTACCGGTAAATTAACTGGTAGTACTGGCTTAAATCTGTCCAGTACTGTGTGAGAGCAGTAAAAACGATAGAAAAACTTAGAAAAATAATTAAAATTAAAAATCGGGCACTAATTTTAAGGGTTTGACTCAAAATTGGGCCAAACGGATCAAAAACGCTAACGGATTGGACTGAGCCAAAGTTGGGCCCAAACCCAACATATAAATACTCTCGTTAAAGGCCATTTCAGCCACTAACTCAAAAATCAAAGCTGCATGAGTTGAGAGAGAAGAGAGGAAGAACATTATTCACTTCCTCATTCTTTTGCTCATAACTTGAGTTACGGTGCTCCGATTCGGGAATGGTTTGAGGTCACGCGAAGCTCTCACCGAGCCCATCACTTCTATCTAGGTATTGTGGTAAGCTTCTCGAAAATCTCTGCCCAGTTTTCAGCCATTATGAATTTCAAAATTTTAGGTTTGGTTTTTGAGAGATTTTTGTGATTTTGGGTGTTTAGTTACACTCTAGCACTTGATTGCTATTAGGTTTTACCTTTAAAAATGTTGGATAAGGTAAGGATGTCTTAAATCCTTATGAATTTATGAATTTGGTAAACCCTAGGTATTAATTATGATGAATTAATTGTGTATAGCTTTGAATTTATGATTGTTAGAGTGTTTGGATTGTGTACGGTGGCTTAATTGAACTTGGAAACTTGTGGAAGCTTGGTTAAGGTCAAATTTAGTGTATTGTGCATATTGAAAATCGGCCAAGGTATGATTTCGATTTTCTCTATGTAATATGTAATATTTTTGGACACTTAGGCTAGTGGACCTTAGGATATGATTGGATTGATTGTTGATAATTGTTGAAATGAGGTTGTTGTTTATAAATAGTGTTGATTTTGAGTTAATGTTGTATGATTATGAATTATTGATGTTGAGCTATGATTGGTAATGGATGACTATTATGATAATGAGGGGTGGTAAGTGATGAATTTATGTATGAGGAATCATTGATGTGTGATGTTGTTGTATATTGTTTGAGAGTTATAGATTGAATGATGATTAGGTGTGGAAAGGATGAAAATGTGAATGGTAGGATGTGGAATGAATTGAATATATATATATATATATATATATATATATATATATATATATATATATATATATATATATATATATATAAATTAGATCTGGTTAGGATGTAGAGCAATTGGCTTTGAATTGAGAGTTTTGGTGAAATTTGAGTTTTGAGGTTTTTGATAAAAATAGATTTTGGGCCAACTTTGGAGGATCATATCTTGAGCTTCAATTTTTAAAATGAATTGAATTTTTTTATCAAATAAAAGATGATTAAAATAGATTTAAAACGGTATAGATTTTGTAGAAATCAAAATTTTGTAGAAAAAGATATGATCGTTGGAAGTTGGAGTCGAAAATCTGAAATTTTGTGATTTTTCAGAATTTGTGATTTCTGGTATGTGTGCCCACGCACACTGTTGTGCGCGTGCTCTGAACAGGGGCCAAGTTTTCACTTGTGCGTACGCACACCTTTGTGCGCACGCACACCCTGTAAATTTTTGAAAACGTGCGTACGCACACTCTGGTACGCATGTACACACAGGTTTATGCCTACTGCTGGGAGCGTTTGCACGCTCTGGTGCGCACACATACCCTGCGAAATTCGCAAGTTGTGCGTACGCACAACATCATGCGTACGCACATGTTGGGAAATGCATTCTGTTGAGGGCGTTCGCACGTATCCATGCGTGCACACAAAATGAAAAATTTTACTTTGTGTGTGTACGCACACTTTGAGAAAACTCTTCTGGGAGTGCGTACGCCCAACCCTATGCGTACACACAGTGCCCTGTTTTTCAATAAAAGCCTTGTTTTAACCGTTTTACCTTTTTGGCAAGCTTGTAAACTTCTGTAACGCTTATCTAGGTTTCCTTAGCTTGTTTTTAGGCTTTAAACATAGAGAGTTCTCTAAGTGAGTTTAATGAGATATTTTCTGGTAAAAATATTAGAAAACAGAGTCTTAGATTTCTGGAGTACTGATGATGGATTAGTTGAGTGAAATGGCGGAGTGCTGTAATGATGTTTGAGGTGATGGTTGTAGAGTTACGGATTGATGGTGTTTGAGACAAGTCTAGGACTTGGAGTGGAATGATGGCTTTATTGAGTATTGAAAATGATTTCTGAAAATCCACTAACATATTATTTTATACTGAGAATTGTTGAGATGCTATGTGGTGCACGAAACTGGCTCCGCAGAATTTGCACAGATAGACTGGCAAGTATACCGGATAGTCCAAGTAATACCTTAGGTGAGTGAGGGTCGATCCCACGGAGATTGTTGGTTTGAGCAAGCAGTTGTTACCTTGCATATCTTAGTTAAGCGGATAGAAATTATAGTTTGTCACAGAAAATGCATAGAATAGATAAATAAAACGTTACTATATAGATAGGAATTCAATGGTGATAGAATGGTTGAGGCTTCGGAGATGCTTTGTCTCTCCGGATTAACTTTTCTTACAGTCTTCTTCAATAACCTTCTGATTCCTTCAATGGCAACCGTAATTGATTAACTCATGTCCTCTCATCAAGTTAACCTCCTCCACTGCAACAATCTACCACGTTGAGATGACTCATGTCCTCTTATCAAGTCTCCTCTAGGTTTCTCACTGTAGAAGAAGATGAAGCTCTAAGCAATCCACTTCCCTTCACGATCCTGCTCAAGGTGCCACAAACAAGGCAGATCTTTTAGATTAGAAAGTGCTGCTTCTCGGACTCTAGCCTTAATGCCACAGAAACTTCATGCACCCATAGTCAACGGGATTATATGTCACATATCCAAAGTTGCTCAGATGCTCTATTGGAATCCACAATGCAATCTCTAGCTTTAGTTCAATGCTATCCGAGTCAGAAATCGCACGGAATTAATATAGAATAAGGGTGATTGTCACGGATCATCCTCAATTCATAAGATGAAGAACTAGGTTGCATAAGAGAATATAATCAGACATGTTGAATGAAAACAGTAATATTATTGATGCATAAAACTCAGCAGAGCTCCTAATCTTAACCTTAGGAGGTTAGTGACTCATGCTGATAGAAAAATACAATGAAAGGTTCGAATGGGCAAGAGTCCTCTAACAAGGGTGAACTCTTGTATATATATACTAATCTGCTAACTAAAGATTACAAAAATAAGATAAACTAGTCATGTAGTGTGAAAATCTACTTCTGGGGCCCACTTGGTGAGTGTTTGGGTTGGGCTTGAGTGTCTCCCACGAGCTAGGACTCCTTAGGGGCGTTGAACGCTGGCTAAGGACCCCCTTTTGGGCATTGGACGCCAGCTGCTCCCCTGTAGGCGCTGGACGCCAGGAATGGGGCTGGTGGCAGGAATTGAATGCTAGTTTTGGGCCTTCATTTTCGAAGTAAAATATGGACTATTATATATTTCTTAAAAGCCTTGGATGTTAGCTTTCCATATCCATTGAGAGCACGCCATTTGGACTTATGTAGCTTCAGAAAAGCTCCTTCGAATGCACGAAGGTCAGATCTTGACAGCATCTGCAGTGCTTTCTCTGTCTCTGAATCAGACTTCTGCTCAAGCTCCTCAATTTCAGCCAGAAAATAGCTGAAATCATCATAAAACACACAAACTCAAAGTAGAATCCAAAAATGTGAATTTTGCACTAAAACCTATGAAAACATAATAAAACTTAAACAAAACATAGTAAAAACTATATGAAAATAATGCCAAAAAGCGTATAAAATATCCGCTCATCACTATGCACCTGGCAAGGACAGTGGTTAATCCCGCTTGTCGAGGTCGCGGCGGCGGCGTAAGGATGGTGGTTAATCCCGTTTACATTGAGATGTGAGGTCTGTGGCAAAGTATCCCGCTCGCATCCTTTCGGATCACAAGAGTGTGTCCGACACTATATCCGTGGGAGGGGGGATCCCACTTTTATTCGTGACCGAAAAGCGACATTCCCATGGGAATGTGTCAGGTTGGCAGTTGAACTGACAATGTGATATCATAGGTAAATAGGACAGGCATTCATCATGTGCATATTTTATATGTTTGCTTGCTTTGCCGACTTGCATTGTTTACCTAATTGTATAACATGCTTAATTGCTTCTTGAATTACTCGATATACATGATTATACTTGTATTTTCTACTAGGATTAAGGAGGTTCGGAAGGCGGTGGCAATGGGAGCGCATGGCGGTTAGGCTGGCAAAGGCTGTGGGACAGCGGCATAAATGTTAGATTT